>NC_052129.1:5370296-5444855 GCF_012273895.1 Zerene cesonia | reverse complement strand
GACAGATTCGAAATTCAAATGTAATATTTTTTTATAATTAAGTGTAACAGTATTTATGGCCAGACTAAGTATAAAATGCTGTAGCATATAATGGCTTCATGGATAAGGGAAATAAGACGATAGTAGCAATATGGAATCAGATTTGATAATAGTTTCAAAATTGGAATTTGATTTGATTCTTTTTTTTTGCAAATACAATTAAGTATACACTCATAGACATAATTAAGGTAATGATACAAAAAGACACATCGGAAGTTTATATTTTTATTTATCTATAAGTGTAAAAATGTATTATTTAAATCATTTTATTCATTTTCACGTTTTGTTGTCATTGTTTTGATTATGTACACATGTATAGAGGTGATGTATCGTGCCACGAACCTATCTCTGAATTAAAGGGTGTCAGCGTCGCTTCAGTGTAACCTCTAGAATTAATTTTTATAGCTTTTTAACTATAAAAATTTAGAAAGATAGCAATAAAACCCACAATGACAAACATCTTAAGTTTAAATTTTATCTAAAGTTGATGTATATTTATACTAGCTGTTCCCCGCGGTTTCACCCGCGTAAGTCCGTATCCCGTAGGAATATCGGGATAAAAAGTTGCCTATATGTTATGCCAGTTGTCCAGCTGTCTACGTACCAAATTTCATTGCAACCGGTTCAGTAGTTTTTGCGTGAAAGAGCAACAAACATACACACATCCTTACAAAGCATTTATAATATTAGTAGGATTAAATAATGTCTTCGACTTCATTCAATTCTCTTATAGGTATTTTTTAAGTGATATAGTTATATGGTTTTAATTTAAATTGCAAGTGTAACCCTCGTTAAAACGATTCCAGTTAATTTAGAGAATATCCAAAAAAGTCCACCAAAAAGTTTATAGGTCTATGAAGCCCTAAATGTTGTTTATGAGGTGTCTTTATGAAGCCTTTATTAAGTTTCAGTCTTAATTATCTCACTTTCTAAATCAAAAAAATATATAAACACAGGGCAAAAAAACCCAGGCAATTACTCAATTAAAAATTTATTTTCATTAAAATATTGTTTAAGCTTAGTGTGTTCTTTACAAACAGTAAAAACAATAATTTATTACAAAATACGTCATTTAATTTTACTACAAATATTTGTGCGTTATTCAATAGATGCCCTAAACGAACTAAATCTAATAATCTCATTACAATTAAAAACTAAGAGATTCAACTTTCTAAATTGACAATATTGCATTAAAATTACTTAACGATAGTCTAATTAACAATTAACAATTGTGTGTAAAACATATTTGTACATATAATAATCTCAAGGCATTTACGACTTTAAGGCACCAGTTAATTGATGTTGATTCCAAATATAAGGCACTTATATACAATTTTACAAAACGTTAAATGGAAGACAATAAGTAAATACAATTTATATACAGCATGTGCTTGTCTTTTACATTATGTACTTATAATTATAATAATAATTAATCAGTCTATATACTTATTAACAACCTTTGATGCACCATGGAACTGACTTCTTGTCATTTGAACGCTACAGTTATGTCTTAAATGTCCATTTGGACACGAAATATTTTTATAGATTATATAGGTCTAGGTTTTTATTACGTATTTTAGTTTTGGAGTTTTTCATAATAATTGAATTCAAGTAGATCGTAAGAAAGAAAACTAACAAGAAATTTGAAATAACGGAAGTGTCCTAATCATTCAGTTTTACAAATAATTGAATATTTATAGCAATAGAACTACTAAACACGAATATTTTTACAATAATTTCCATATTAAAAACACAATAAAATGACCCTTTATATTAATCGATATAATTAATAAAAAATCAATAGTCCTGTAAAGCAAAACAGTTTCATAAACTAATTTGTCAATTATTTCATATGAATTTTAATGTAGATTTTATAAGTGTACTTGGTTTAAGCTTACTTTAAAACTGCGTTAATATAATGTAATCGCTAAATATAAAAAGGCGGAAACTTTATTAAATGACATAACTAGCACCATAGCGTCATTTACGAACAATTATTGCTAGATGTATAATTGTACAAAATCTTTATTTATTCCACAATTCAAAACAAATAAAATTCAATTAATATTTAACTCACTATTGTATCATTTGTAGATATTGATTCTCTTCGTAAAACGAAGATAGCGAAGTCTGCAGGTCGTTGACAACCATATTATCGGCGCCTTGCAGCGGGTGTGTACTGCTGGAGACCATTTCAGAACTCTTCCAATTTTCACAGTTCTCGACGTACTCCAACGTGCGCTGGTACGTGTCCTGTCGCATGCTGTTCTGTTTCTTCCTGTTGTTCGACGCGTCTATCTGCGACTGCGAGATGTCCCACACTTGCACGTCGCTGGGCTGGTTCTGGCTCCGCAGGCTGTTCATGCTGCAGTCCGTCTGGTCGCTCTTCATTTGGTTCATCGGCCGCAACCCGTTGACCGGTTTTTGGCTGCCCGTCGACATGTTGATCGAGTTCTGCATGGATTTCTGCATCTGCTTGTTGTACTGGTTATATTCCCATTGGTTTCGCGTGTAGAATTGGTTGTATTGGTTGTTTTTGGGTGGGGGCGGGCCCATTACGTTGTTCACTGAGTTGTAGGGCGGCGGCTGGGGGTACTGCACGCTCTGTGGGTACTGCACGGTCTGCTGGGGGCACTGGTTCTCGCAGTAGCTGTTCATGGCGCCTCTACCCATGTTCCCACTGTTATCCACGCTCATCATTGACGACCTGGACATTTGCATCGGATGCATCTGGTTGCTTTGGTGGACGTAATTCTGGGGACAGGTCATGTTGTACGGGATTTGGGTGTTCTGCTGTATCGAGATCGGGTGCATTTGATTCTGGTTGAATTGCTGCATCATTGGGTATTGCACGTTCTGCTGCGGCATCTGGTTTTGCATCGGGTACGGCTGATTGAAATTCTGGTTCGGATACTGTTTGGGGACGTTGTTGAAGTTTTTGTTTGGCATCTTGCAGTTTTGCCTCTGATTGTTGTAAGCGCCCGGCGCCATTTGCGGCGCGTTCGGGTTCACGTTCATATTCATCATGACGTTTTGATTCTGGTTTTGAGGAGATGGCATGTTCATTGTCATGTTGGTTATGTTCTGGATCATGGGGCTCGTGATGGGGCTCTGGAGGCCTGGGTGCATAGGACTGGGCATTCCGTGGCTCATAGGGCTCGCCATGTTCATCATGGGGCTGTTTAGGTTTTGCGACATGGGGCTGCCTATGTTATTGTGGCGTGGGCTCATCACCATTTGATTCGGCATTTGCGGACTCATCAAACTCTGCATGCTTTGAGGGCTCATTGCGTTGTGTTGTGGGGACATGACGCTCATCACACTCTGGGGACTCATCACGTTGTAAGCACTGGGAGGACTCATTATATTCGGCATGTTGTGGGGACTCATCACACTCTGGGGACTCATCGTACTGTGAGGTAGACTTTGAGGGCTTAACATGCCGTGCGGAAGGTTCGTACTCATAGTTGTTTGTACGTTTGTCTTAGTAACCGCTGTCTGCTTTTGAGGTAAGGGATTGTTCATTCTTATCCTATTGGACTGTTCCGTTTGATTTGCAGTCATCGACTGTAATGATTGCAGGGGATTATTCGGTATGGTACCCTGGTTTGCTGGGGGTCTATTATAGTCTTTCTCACAATTTTCATTAACAGCTTCAGGGATAACTTGTTCTTGTAACGGAGGGTTCTTATCATCCGGCGTTTTGGCTAAAAGAGAGCCGCTATTACCCGACATACTAACATCTAATGACCTTAAATCGACTTGTATATCACTTATATTGAGATCACTACCTATGGCACCTAGATTTTTGAGTAGAGAATCGTCACTAGTAGCGACATCACTTATTTTATCACTGGAATTGTTCGTGTTCTGAATGTCAGTGGGGATGTTCTCTTTGGTTACACTGTCGTCCTGCTCCTTATCTGGTTCCTGGTTGGTGGAGTCGGTTTTAGCTGGTGTTACCGTGTCGGTGCCCAATATGGATTGGTTAAGATATTGCATCATTTCGTCTGGTATCACCAGCTTGTTCTCCACCATTTCTCCTTCAGCAACCTGGTAAAAATATTAATTTAGTTCTATGTGATGGTTCTACAGATAGTTTATAAATCACTACCCATATCGATTTTTGGATAATAACTTTAAGTTTATTTATTTATTTTTATTTATTTTATTTTATTTTTTTGAAAAGTCTGGGTCATCATGTTGTATTTCTAAATCCTTCATTGATAATTGAAATATAAAATTTCCCTTTGTGTTCAATTTATGATATCAGATAACAATTACCTGTTCCAGGTTAACTTCTTGATTAGGATGGTGAACTTGCGCAGTGGTGATGACCACGGTGGTGGTGGAGTTGGACCGGGATTCCTTATAGTTGACGGCGTCATGGTCATCCTCTGTCTTGAACGGGAACGGAACATCACCCTGGAAAAAGAAGTGAGAAATTAGAGATATTTTATATAATCTAAGTCTAATAAATATTTTTTAATTGGATATGATGTAACCCTTGACATTGTCTTCCCTGTATATTCGACCGTTTATTTCTTTATATATTTATTTATTATTTATCTTGTGACTAGTTTTTTGTCTGGACCTAGATGGCCTACTCACCACATCATCATTACTGCAAGGGTACGGTTGGTACTGCTGGTCGCTGAGGTTTGACTGTTCTGAGAGCCTCCTGGCTTCCTCCTTGACTTGCACGTTGGGATCCAGCTCGAGGGCCAGCTCTTCGGCTCTTACTTCTGTGCAGGTCACTCCTCGTAGAAGAACAGCCTGGAAGGAGAAACGAAGGTTTTATTAAACTAAAATGATAGATAATTATGCTCATAAGCGAGTGGGTATAATTCTGCCCCTACTACAATTAGTTCACATTTTTAAGAACTAGATTAAATTCTACAACAAAATATTGCAGCAATAACCATTTAAACGATGCTTTACGTGAGTATGTCTTTAGTCTAACTATCAACCAAAATTCAAAAATCGTGTCATCCGTGTATAAATCCGCTCTGTTGCGATGTGGAAGGACAAACAAACTCCCTTTCCAATTACTGTATCAATTATCATATGACCTAACTAAATATAAAATGACTATTCACCTGATTTCCTTGCGAGGTTCTGACTGCCTGCACCGCGGCGAGAGCTGACGACGGAGGCGGCGCGTAACCCACGCACGATACTTGACTAGATCTGCAAGAAAATATCAATTATTGTAGCATTAGAACAGTAAATAATAATAAAATCCCCTTTAGCCAGGTGGATTACAGTCTAACCCTTAGTCTTCATATGAGGCCTGTACTCATAAATTTTGTTTCAAGGATAAAAATAAAATCTGATTTAGTGAAGAAAATTATAATGGACATGGTAGTGATGATGAAAATGATGATGGTCACAATGGCAATAAGGGTGATGGAAATCAGGATGATGACGACTCACATGACGTTGTTAGTGGAAACGATGGTGATGATGGAAATGATGATGATGATGATGACGGACATGACCTTAATAATAGAAATGATAGTGACACTGGAAATGATAATTACGACGATGATGATGATGACATACCTGCGGCTGCTGTCCGGCGAGAGCTGGTCGTACACGGCGGGCGGCGGGCGGCTGCCCGCGCCGCCCACCGCGCCCGACACCACCGACGCTTGGCTGCTCTTGCGCGATATGTCTGATGATCTGGAATTATAATAATAATTATATGCAAATCACCTAGAAATTTGTTATCATTTAGGATAAGAATTTCTATTTCATTGGGATGGAATTGACTTTTAAAGTTTCGGTTAAGAAAAATCTTATATTTGTCAATTAACGAATATTGTTCAAATTTACTTCTAACTTAAATTGAGTATAAGCAAAATCCCCCACAATACATTACCTAGCACTGTACAAGCTGCTACCGGACGATATTCCGGAGTCTCGCCTCGTATTCGGCAGACCGGTCTTCATTTCCACCGCTACGCTCGTGCTACCGATCTCCGTTCTACCGGGCACACCTCCACCTGGAAATCATTCAGTAATTTAATATTTATAATAATACAAAAAGTAATTGAAATCGAGGACATGTTTCCAATTTGTATAATGGATGAACTGGATGATAAGCGAAATTAATGCAACATATTAAATGGATGAAATCAATAAAAAGTTATGAAATGTAGAACTGGATGATATTAATGAAATTAATAAAATTGATGAAACACATACTCTAGATAAATTATATGCAATTAATGAAATGCATGAATTAAATAGATGAAATCGCTAGAAGTGATGAAAGCAATGAAAGATGTCAATTGAATCAACCTGATGATAAAGATAAAATTGACATTTACGACATGTATATTATTAAGTGATAACGGTATATAAAGACATATCCTCACCGACATCCGGCTGCAGCGGCACGAACCGCGCGAGCGGCAGCTTGTGCAAGCGCGGCGCATGTGCGGCGTGTGCGGCGTGCGCGTGCGCGTGTGCGGCGTGTGCGGCGTGTGCGGCGTGCGCGGCGTGCGCGCGAGGGGAGCCGATGGCCACCATCGCGCGCAGCATTAGCGGTAGCTGACCCACCTCGCCTACCACTTCGCCTTCCACCTGAAATAACATTAATATATGTAGTTTGCGGAAGTTTTTTTAGATTATTTGTATTACATAAGCTACAGTTTTTTTTATTTCATAACATAACAGGTTTTTATGTAATCAGAAAGTAATACGTATAAAATAGCAATATTATTATTATTATTGAAATAAAGACAAAATTGCGTTTTAAAATTTCGGTTTTTAAGCTATACAGCAGTATTTCTGGTAATTAAGAACAACCTAGAAATAAGTATGTACCATAAGTTGACGATTTTGTAAATGATGATAGGTTTTATTTCGACTGGATTTAATGTATAATTTAATGCTTTAGAATTAGTTAGATTAAAATTATAATTTCATTTGAGAAAAAACTGGGACCATAATTGCTCACCTCTCCATCTAGCCTGAAGTAAGGAACACCATTTTCATCACTAAAACCACCAAGTCCAGAGCCACCGAAGTCCAAATCTCCCCCACATTGTGCAGATAGCTGGAAGACAGAAAACACAATTTAGCATTAACTTTATTAAAATACCCTTTTTTTTACAATTTTATATGTATTCATTTTATATACCAATGACATACTTATGAGACGAATCTAGCATAGAAGAAGTGAAAAAGAGTGTCACCAAGCAAAGTACTAAGTGTACGAAGTGCCGCCTTGCTAACTTTTTACTGATAATATCGTTATTTCACAAAATGTGTAATATTTATATTCTTTTACATGTATTTTGATAATGAACCTTTTGCTAGAACCAAGTTTATTAATTTCCAACGAGGATCGAAGTCCACATTTCTATGCTTATACACTTAAAATCCAAAAAAACTGTCAATCAATTCTACTATCACAATAAGACCAAGGAACAAATGAAACCCACCTGATGAGCTGGAGTATGCAGTCCCAAAGGCAGAGGTGACGCTGGACTCTCGCTCTTGACTGACGCGGAGGAGGTGTGACCTCTCACCCCCAAGGGAACACCCCCTTCCTCTGAGCGGGGAGAGGAACCGGCTCCTCCACCCCCCGATTCCGCGGAGTCATCACCGCGGTTGCAACCTGGAGAAAGAATAAGTGTTTTAATATTTTATTCCACTTTTTTATTATTTAATCGAGGTGCTGATAAATAAAGTAGATAATATAAATTAAGATTTAATCAACGTATTGTTACTGTGATTATATTTTACACCTGTTTGTTAATGTGTACTCTTCGTACCCACAATGCTATGATTTGAATGATTTTCCTCGCCCTTACTAGTTCATTCTTCCTTTCCAGACGTCTATAATTTCCTCATCCTTTACAATTTAAAATCGGGCAGCGCATTCACAGAGGAACTACTTTTACGAATGGAAACAGGCATGGGCTGGGTACATGGGCGGTGATCGCTTACCATCAGTTGAACCACCAGCTCAGTTACCCGCTATGACATAAAAAAACCCAAACACAATACTTACCCTTATGCTTTTTACTGGCATAAAACTCAGCTCCGTGGACTGTCTTCACGTGTTTCCTGAGTGATGACGGGTCAGTGTACCTCTTGGTGCACCCTGGGGCTTTGCATACATATGGTTTCTGGAACATTAAAGAGATATTCAATCCTGATTCAATTATATTATGCCATCATCATCAGCCCTTTTCCCAACGTGGTAATAACCAAGATAATAAGGGATACGACTTAATGACTGACTGACGTACAGATCAACGAATAGTGCAACCTATTAGTATTAGAAAGTTAGAAATTTGCGCCAAATTCTAGTGTAAATACCATTTTATTTAAATCAATATAGTGAAAAAACACGCTATAATAATGAAACCAAAAAAAAAAATCTTACTCTCTCTTATGCTATGCTATGCGATGCTTATCAGGATAATAATATATAAATAACTCAAGAAATTATTGCATTATCACCAACCCTTGATAAGTGTACAAAGTTTGGCTTAAATTTGTCCGTTTCAAGTGGGTCAATATAGAATCGAGAGAAGGTGGAAATATACAGGTGAAAAAAGTACATTAGAAAGAAAGAAAGAAAGAAAGAAAATACTTTTAATCACAAATACAACAACTTACAATTAATACATTTTGAGAATAACAAAAAAAATAAAAATAAAAATTACATTTTTTTACATTTGGATAGTATTTGTGATAGGGGGACTCCTCAGCATTTGCCTCTCCATATTAGTGGAGAGGCGCCGATTTTCAGTAGCCCCCTCAACTGGCTACGCTTGGAGCACTAGAACGGTCTTTTGGGTGGGAAAATAGATAGCATAAACGTTATCATAATTTTGTGATATTTGAATAAAGGAATAGACAATATTAACAATTCATAATAATTCATTAAAGAGCTTCTAAAAACTTTTCTTACTTCAGTAATCAGAAACTCAACTAACCTCATTACTATGCGTCCTATTCTGGTGTTTGGCTCTATCGCTCGCATTTGAAAAGGCCTTCGCGCATCCGGGATATTCGCAGGTGTAGGGTTTTTCCCCAGTGTGGCTCCGTAAATGAGTCTTTAGGTTTTCTAGACGGGAGTAGGCTTTGCAGCATCCTTCGAACTGAAATATAAATTACTCTCATTACTATTTTCTACATAACTGATATAAGCCTCGGTTTCGCATATGGTACAGCTCAGAGATCATATACAATACCAGGTGAATTTTTAAAGACTGGTTTAGTAGTGTATCCATAGTACTGAGTTTCTATCACAAGCAAGACCTGGTTTTTTTAATACCAAACCTATATCCTATCAGTAAATAATGAGATTATTTTTGTAATAATAATGAGATTATTAATGTTGAACTATTACAAGAATTTAATTTGATTAGATATTTAATTAGATTGGCTGATAGGATACAAATATTATTGTTATAGTAACTGGATGTAGCGACTCTAATCGCGTGGCACCCGGATATAGCCTATCTTAATCAGACGAAAAGATAGATAATGATCTTTGTATCAATTAACAAACAGACCCGATCAGCTGTTGTGAGAAAGAGTAACTACTAACAAACATCCTTATAAACTTCAGCATTATGAATATTAGTCTCCACTCACGGTACACTTGTGCGGCTTCTCCCCGGTGTGTCTCCGCATGTGCACGACCAGCATGTACTGCGCCTTAAAGGGCTTCTCGTCCCGGGAGCAGCCGACCCAGCGGCAGACGAACGCCTTCTTGCTGGCGTGGATGTGGTCCGTGTTTATGTGCTTCACCAGGTCGTCTTGGGTTGGGAACTCGAGCTTGCAGTCCACCTGGAATATAGAACATGTGATGGAGGAGCTGTCGGAAGTTTTCTTACAAGCGCTACCAAGAAGAGACTGTAGCTTTACTACTACATGGTAGAATACTAGGTTATAAGACAAGTAAAATCATACAAAAAATCAGTACTTGCATTTTTACAAGATTACACAAAAACGATACTTTTGGTTCAAATACATTTATCTATTAAAGATAATTAATCAAAAGACCATTTATAAATGTAAGAAATACGAAAATTTTCTTAATTCAGAATAGCATCTTTAGTTTAGTGATTAGTCATTCTTAAGTTTCATTATATAATCATTTCATTTATCGAAACACTTACCCAATGACAATTTGTTTCAATGAAATCTCCCGGTTCGTCCTTAGAGTCCAATCCATCATGGACAGTGCTTTCAGCGGCGGCACTGAGCGGCTTGTTGCAGTGCATACTGTCTCTATGTGACATTAGGCTTTGGGGCGATTTGCGCTGATTTAGCGCTGTTGAAGCGCTGGAAAAGATTTTTAGACTTGAATTTAATGTCTGCATTTCAGGTTATATTGATAATTGTGACAGAATTAACTTAAATGTCTCTATCAACCGTTCAGGAAATATATATTTAAGAAAATATCTTCAACAAATCCTACTTAAACTTCTTTCTAGGTTTAAATGTATCTCTCTCTATCTTGCGGAAACTATTTACCTACATTTCATTCTTGTCCATTTTCTCTCATAAAAACATCACGTGTAACTCCAGGTAAATATGTATTAATCAGTACAATTTTTTTCTTAATTCTTCATTTATTTTAAAGAGTTGTTCAAAAAGCAAAATATGTATAAACCAGAACTATAGACAGAACAGAATGAGTTTTCTTCTAGATCCATATTCTACTTTTTCTTTTAGCCTTCTCTACGTATGTTTAAATAACTCTTTCGTATTATTTTTCTTCTATTTAAGAACTTATTTCCTTACCTATCAGCTTCCATAACACTAGTGACTTCCTGCTGTTGCATGTGAGGTGGAGTGCTGTCCAGCCCCAGGCCAGGTCTCACGTCCACTGGCGCACCTATCAGGAGCTGGGTTGGTGACGAGATGTGAGATCTGAATGGGGAATATGAAAAAGCATATTTTATATTAAAAAGATTACTATCAAGACAACCATATAACTTTTATTTGCTAGTTTTGCATCCTAGTCACCGGGAAAAATGTGATTAAATGAGAAGGCAATAATTTTCACAGCGTTATTCTGTACAATTCTACCGACCTACTACTCCTTTACTTTCACCAGCCATTTCACATTCGTCACATCCGGTAGTGTAGCACCAAAATATATATACTAAATACTTTGTCTTCTTGGAGTATTATACCCACTGTCCCAAAAAGAGTTTATCGCCAACTCACCTATGGATACCAGCAACAAGATGTGCATGCGCAGCGTGATGTGCCGCGGCGGCTGCGGCCTGCTGGTGCGCGGGATCCAGCAGGACCCCGGCGGGGAGCACCCCGCTGCCGCCCACGCCGCCGCGCGCGAGCAGCTGCTGCGCGAGCGAGGCGTGCGAGAGGGAGAGAGCGGGGGATATCGCACCTGGAATATATGGATGAAATAGATTCGTATTCGAATATATTTGTGGATTTCTGAGGTTTTAGGATGAAAATAAAAATGAAAATGACAAGAAATATTTAATATCTCAAATAAAATGTTATTTAACTGGTTTTTCCAATATCTACAAAGTGCATTCTTGATATTTTTATATATAGACTAGGCATTTGCTCTGGTTTCGTCTGTATTGAGCCGGGATAACAAAAAACTACCTTATGTTGCTCATGTTGCCAAACTAATGTTGCTTGTTAAAGACGTCTAGCATTATTAAAGACGTTAGTTTTCGAGTTAAATCACAACAAACAAATAAAAAAATATTTCCCTATAATCAAATATAGACAAACATACTATAATTACCAGCACTAAGATGGCCATAGCTGCCCGTAGAGGCGGCAGAAGGAGCCCTCACCGCCAGGCTGGCTGGCGACGCCCTGATCACAGCCGCCAGGTCGAGAGACTCGGCAGAATAAGGACTCCAGGACACAGCGCGTTTCCTATTGGCTGATGCACTTATGGCCCCCCCGGAGAGCCTCAGGCGATTTGGTGATGCTATTCTTGAACCTGGTGGATAAGTAATTATCTGTTTATATAAAATTCTCGTGTCACAATGTTAGGTACTATACTCCTCCGGAACGGCTGGACCGATTCTCATGAAAACCTGGTTAAGAAATATCGAAGCAGAACTCAAAAAAAAACTACTAGCTTCTAGTATTTTTTACATTATATTTTAGAATTAATGATTAGTTATGATTAAATTATTATGCAATTTTGCTTACCTTCTAAGCTGAGTTGGAAATCTTGACTCGCAAGCGTGCTACCCGCATGTAACTCTGGATGGAGACTGCGTGCTGCACTAAGGTATTCGAGACCTGGAATCAAAATGACTTTAAATCCGACAATCACAATCGAAAATATATATCATAATGTACCAAGGAGGTAGATATATCAAAGACAATTTTTTTCTTATTATTTGTTCAAGTAATTATTAGGAATATATTATCACAATATCATCCACAATCATGATTCAGGCTACGAAATTCACACTACTATTATAAATGTGAAAGTTTGATTGTTTGGGTGTTTGACCGTCAATAAGGCTGAAACTACTGATCGGATTTTCATGAAATTTGGTACACAGACAGGGTATGAGCTGACTTGGGTGATAGGATACTTTTTATCACAATTAAATGCTCCCTTGGAAACAGGAATCGTGATATCCGAGCGAAGCCGGGACGAGCGTCTCATTTAAGAATAAACTACCCGCGACAATTTTTAAATTTCGAACAAAGTTTGCCGCCTGTTCGTACAACAGATTATTAAACGCATAAATTCCTAGAAGCCAAAGCTAGCAAAGAGTTTCGAATGGCTTATTGAGATGTCAAAAACGAATATAAAGTGCTTCGTATTCTCTGCAGCTTTAATGACTTGATTATGCAAATATGCATTTTTTACTTCGGCTACTTAAATATAGTTTAAGATCTAATCGTAAAAAACAGAAGCTTAACTTTTATTGCTTACTATTTTAGATATAAAAGTCTTTACCGATTTTATGTTGCAGTATTTTTAATTTAAATCGACGATTTCTTTACTAAGGAGTTTCGTTACAGAAGTTTCATATAATAGTTAATATATATTATATTATATCCGAAACTAAACATAAAATCCCCTTATGCAAAAAACAAGGTCAAGCCTGGACGTGCTTCACTAGACAAGTCCCAGTTCTACCTAAAAATAGTCTGGTGCAGATGACTGTACGAAACAGCTATAAGTACCCCTAAATTATATAAAATTGTATATAATTTTTTATTCCCTTTTTGCTTGAAACATGTCGGAATATTTTTTGGCTATTCGACTTGATTACAATATCAAAATGATCAGAAATGAATCAATAAATAAAATGTTACGAGTTATTTATGGTTCGTCTCCCGCACTATAATCCGCAAATATTCGGACCATATACGTGTACCCTAATTGGCTGAAATTTATACAAAACTGCTTTTACAACCCAATTTAAATTCTACATATTATATTGTAAATTAACTGTTCAATTTTATATTACTTACATTTATATGATAAGTATATAAAGTGTGTAGTGTATAAAACAATTTTTTTTTATTGAAAATCCATAGTCCAACAGACAAAAAAGCATGTCCCCTCTAATAAACTAGAGAATAAAGCAACTTAACATGTGCATAAATTAGACTAAATTCAATTAAACTTCCTTTAAATTAGACATGATTATAGTGTATCACCAATTATTTACCAATTGTCAATATAATTATAATTTTTAATACCGTTCTTCTACACAATTCGATGTAATATGTAATAATGATAGTTAAACACATTCGCTTTTACCTATCCATCTTTTATTTAACGAGATATAAATCTTAAAGCAAAAAACTTCCACGACTCCGCAATAAACTAAACTAACATGATTATTTAGTTATTAATCAACTATAACGCGTAGCACATTATAATTACATGCCTTACGATTTCGCAAAACAAACACGCGCAAGCAAAAAAAGGATACGTCTTGATTTGTTGACCGTACGAGGCGTTCACCGAAATAATGGGTTGTAGGCGTTAGGGACCACCAATTTAGCCGACACTCGGCCGATCCACGATTCCCAAAACCACTCAAAATATCGCATGTGGTCCCCGTTTGACGCGCCGCGCTCCCAAAATTTTTATGTCTTCATTCCCCGTGAGAACAATCATCGATATCGATAAAAACGCACGCGAACCTCGACTCGAATTCCGCCGATGGTCACCCTTGCGACATTCGGCAGACGTTCACAAAAAACTCGTTCGAAATTCGAATTCTCTGGTCTATGCGTCCTTTTTTCGAAACGAGCGGCCGATTAAATCGATTGAATCGCTTTTTGTCCGTCGATTATTCGAGTATCGATCGAGGCGGCCCTCGACTGATGTATTAATTTTTATTGTCTCCGATCGGGCGTAAAATTAGTTGATGTGGACATCTAGTATGCGGTTTGTATGTGTGGGTGACATTTAAATGAGCTGCGTAAATCATGTTCGGTTTGCGGCAAGATGAAGGTGCAACCTTAGCATTAAAATATATTGGGGCGGTCAAATTTGAATTTTTATTACGCTTCGGCATTTTAAAACGGCAAGCGTTAAAACATCGTTTGTCAGCCTCGTTTTCTATTTAAAAATGGAGGCATGTGAAGAATCCACGAATTTGTTTAGTAACTATCGTGAAAACTTAAGATAAGTTTTTTAACGTATTTTAAATAACTACTGTATTTAAAGCGTATTAAAAAGTGATTTATTTTAAAAAATATACGTAATTTTGCATAATAAAAGAAACGGTAAAAGCATAATCACGGAGAAATTTATTTTCAGCTTCAAATTCGCTCGCATAAAACTGAATTGCTACCAAATATCATTAAAACATCAAATGTCATAAAACTGATTAGTCTGTGTTGTTTAGCAAAAGCTAGGGCTGCCAGTCATGACGTATGTTGTCATAAAATATCTATGGTATGGCATAAATAAAAGATTTCCTAAATTTACATTGAGTAGAATAAGTTTTTATAATAGTGGTAAATGTAAATGTATAAAATCACCTGATAAAAACTGCTTGTTCGAACCAATACAAATCCCCGTGAAGTAACTATTTATGCTCATTTATAATAAATACGATTATTAAATTTGATAACAGCATAAAAGCATTTAAAGCTAAAATATATCCTACTAATCCTACTAACATTATAAATGCGAAAGTTTGTAAGGATGTGTGTGTGTGTTGTTGCTCTTTCACGCAAAGACTACTGAACCGATAGCAATGAAATTTGGTACGTAGATAGCTGGACAACTGGAATAACATATAAACAACTTTTTATCCCCATATTCCTACGGGATACGGACTTACGCGGGTGAAACCGCGGGGCGCAGCTAGTATTTTGATATATTTCGTTATTCTCCGTTTTGACAACCCTAAACTAACGAGGTTTTTATGTTATAATCAAAGGTGATAGCAGGTAGACCAACACATCTGCTTCTCAGAAGAGTAAAAAGTAAAAAATCGTTTAATTTGAGGATCTGATGGATATGACCGGTGGCTTTTTTTAGCAATTTACGACAAACGAATAATGGTGCTGAGGTTTAATTATTATTTAAATTATTGCAACCAAAATCTTTACCAACTTTGATAAAATTGTGTTAACACAAACAAGATTTCTATATTTAATAAAAAACACTGAGTTAGTTTGATTGAATAATTTCACTAAATACAGTGAATTATAAATTAATCACTTAGTAATCTGAAGATAGATCTGAAGCATACTGAAGAACCTTAGCAATACACAACAAAGGCCAACAAAAGAAATAGAAAGCGAAGGCCTGCATTATTTTCAGAACAATTAAAATCCTACTTCCTCCTAGTATTATAAATGCGAAAATTTATAAGGATGTGGGTGTGTGTTTGTTGCTCTTTCACGCAAAAATGACTGAACCGATTGCAATGAAATTTGGTACGTAGATAGCTGGATAACTGGAATAACATATAGGCAACATTTTATCCCGATATTCCTACGGCATTCGGACTTACGCGGGTGAAACCGCGGGGCGCAGCTAGTATATTATAAATTTAACTATTTAGCTTAATTTCTTAAAATTCAACTACCCACAATTTAGTACAATAAACAAAAAAACTAGACTAAGTCTTTAGCGCCTTTCCAGTAAAACCAGGTGGAACACACATTGGTTGAAGATCTCATGATTACAATCGAAAGAAACCCAACATCTATTTTCATACATCATTAGCTCACCCTTAGCATAATTGGTCCGGAAGGACATATGCTCACAGCTTGAGGGTAGCCGATAATTAATGTTTAGGTATGTTTTATCACCCTAGTGTCAGCGATTTAGTGATTAACGAGATATAGGGATTCGTATTCTTCTGAAGAAACGACGAGCGAGGATTTAACGTGTTGGTTGTAGTATTTTTTATTAAATCTTTCTAGAACATTTAACAGAAAGTGGAATTCACATGACACACTGGGATGTGCCCACTTTATATAGTAAAGGTTTTTCGTACTTTCAGTCATAATAATCTTACTGATGAATAGCCGAAACTCCCTACATATTAATTCCATCTTGCCTTAATCTGTACACGAGATTAGCTATTTGAGATTTTCCGTGAAATAACGTCTATTCAAACTAAACCTGGCTTCAAAATAAAATGAAGACATACCATTTTAATGACTTATGGCGTTTCAAATTAGAATTATTTTCTCATTAATTTTACAGGGAATGAAGTGGTGTTGACGTTGGTTGCGATTTATGACTGCGCCGGCATGTCTTGTGATTTATTTTACAAGAAGATGACACGGTCGCCAAATAGCACGGGTCATGTTATAGAAATTATCTTATAATATAGTTATTTCTGCTGTATGAAACTATTTATCCTTAGTGCGTCTACACTAAGGAGCTATTTGTTAACTTGAGCATAATTGCTGATTGTCGAAACAATGGATTGATCGAAGAATCGTCAATGGGACCCGTAAAAAACATTAATTTTTAAATGTTTACTTGAGTAAAAATAAAAAAAAAAATTTCAATTGTTATATCGATATGGTTAAGTAAGAAATCTAATTACATTTCGCCGTATATTATCTTCCGTTAAAAATCTTTTAAAAAGTGATTTTATTATGTTTGTGTATAAATGTGAATTTATACGCTAGTAATAATATAACTGAATATTTTACCAAATTACACTTGTCTTAATAAACCTTACGGTCATACATTCCAGAAGCTAATCAAATATATTACATATACTCTATATATATTTTTCTTTACAATTAGAGTCCAAATAAATATTGAACTTATACATATATAACGCCCCGCCTCTTAGCAATTAAAAGAAAACGTTAAATCTTCAATAACAGACAAATAATTGGCTATTGGTCAAAACCAATATTTGTCTAGATTGGACATCAGTTGAGTAAATAAGTACAGTGAGTTAGTTTTGGTCGTTATTAGTTTCAGATTATCTAGACTGCATCTAAAATTCAGCGTTTTGTGCTTTCTGAATCAAACTTATAGCTAAGAATGGCTGTTTGTTCTATATTTCATTTCAGGTTATGTGCACTACCTCCACATTTCTCAGTAGTTACGTATATTTTTCTGGATGCTGGCAGTACAGGCTGATGAATTCTTAACAACAGGATCTCAGGTGTTAGAAAATTTCAAACGAAATCATTTCACATTCACTTTTCACATATTCTAAAATGTTCCTCAAGGGCATTTTAACACATACCTACTCTGTGCTACACTAATTTATTGCCACTAATACAAGATATCCTACTTTAATTGCGCATCAAATATAATCAATAATGAAGACATTATCGCAGCCATAACTAGGTCGACGACAAAAACTAAAGTTGACAAAATAAAACCGCCAAAAATGACTCGCAATGAACACATTCGCACCACATGGCTTTCGGATTCGCAAAAACACGTGTTGACTTGTTAATTAACTTTCTAGGAACCAAACGGTACGACATTCGATCCCGGCGGAGGTGATTTATGTTTCCCTCAACACGTATTATGGTTGTTTAAGGTGGAGTGGTTAATTGGACTTTCTAGGGTAGAGTTCGGAGGTTCATTTTCTAGTTCATGACTTATTAGTTGTTATTTATAATATAGAGCTTATAATTATCGCCATATCTGATAATGAGGGTCTTTTGAAATCCCCCTTAAAAATATACGAGCTTTTTAAAACTTCCCTTTTTTAAATCAACACCGTGATATGATTTATGAAATTCCCTTAACAACCCACATATAAAATACCAAATATGTAACGAAAAACAAAAGAATAAATCACCGTGAAGTAAACCACTTAATTATACACAACTATAAAAAAACAAACAGCCCAATCATATGAACAATTATTTTATAACGTCCGTTGAACTTCGCTTAACGAATTTAAAAAGAACCGAGTCAATCGATTATCAGACAATGGAATCGATTAATCGAATTAAACGTTAGAATAAAAATTAAATAGACCTATCCTAAAACATGAAGCAATTACCTCTTGTATTGGAGTGGGTAAAAACTGGTAACATTCTGGGAATGATTATAAGCGTGTGTCGTGGGCGGAACCGTAGAACAAGGCATGAGCGGAGGCGATTTAGTGGCGCCTAATTTATTTAATCGTTGCAATATCGCTTACAAGAGCAATAACTGTGTATTGTGTGACACTGGCATTTTAATTTCTTTAGATACTTGAAAAAAATACAAAGAATGGCAAAAAATTGCGATTTATTTCTGTTCTACATGTTTTTAAAGTACATATTTAATAATTACTAATAAAAACACAAAAAACAACATATAATTCATCAATAGTCATTAAACAGTTATCACTGAAACAATCTTTCAACAGGTTGAGATAATTTTTAATTGTCTCAATAGATGGCGTGAGGTGCCACATAGTACCGAAGGGAAGAAATTCCGTCTCGTGATCGAGTTTTTTCTTTTCCACATAATGTTCGAACACTTAAAAATTGCATTTAATCTAATTTAATTGTTATGAAATTAATAAATAATGACAAAAAATGAGGAATATTTTTAAAACTGGTATGATTTGTTTAGTATTTATGTTATTTTCTATATAACTTCTGAAATTATTGTATCATCACAATCAAATTTTGAATTACATCTGTCCGTTTAAAGTGAGTCAAAATCGAGCTCAAGCATATCGGTTACATACAAACAATCAAACACAGATGAAGCTAATAAAAACGCGTTAAAATTAAATAGGAGGTCCGTTTTATTTTCCCCACCCTTCGCAATCCAATCCTTTCCAATCGTCCATCCTTTCAATATCCCCAACTTATTATAGAAGACAGCGCTTTCACAGAGGCATTGACTACAAATGTTCATGGGCGGAAGTGTTCGCTGACCATCATTCTAACCACCAGCTCCGCACCCGCAATGACAAAAAAAATCGAAAAATCGCGCCAGCTCACAACGCAAGCCGCTACAAGCCTACCAATACTGAAACTCGTTTTAAGATGTCTCAATCTTGATACAGCGCTGATCAATCGCACCGACGCTGTTTTTTTCAATCGTAATCAAACGGGTTTGTTCAAAACGTTCATACATATCTATTACTTGGATCTGAGGATAGCATAATACTTGGATTTAGTTAATTAATGGAAGTTAATTAATGTGTTAGATATTGGTACTCCTTGGACTTAATTAATGTTAGCGAAAACTATGATAAGGAACATATTAATCACCAATGGATTTCGAACCTTACGTTTATTAGTCATAGGGTTAACTTTGCGGTAAAAACATATTACAAATGATACTCTGATATTATTAGTTCTTAATAAAAACATGTCAACATTTTTTTGATAAATTTATTCAGAACTGAGTAGAGTTTTGATGGAAAAAAGGTGTTTATTTAATGTACATAGTTGTTTTATTGTTTACTTGAAAAGTATATGTGAAATTGCTATATATTTTATGTTTCACAAACAACGTCTCACAGAGATATAATAAGTATCAATTATAGTCAAATTAAATTGAAAATATTATACTATTTCTATAAACGAAACACAGTTAGTAGTTCAATAATATTGCATGCGCAATATCCATTATAAACTGCATCACAAACGACCAAAAGAAACTCTCACAACAAAGAAATATATGAAACATTCACAGTAACAGATATAAATGATAATAACATTAACACAGAGGAAACTATTATCGCTATTAAAGAAATCACTGGGGATATTTATTTAAATGCAGCACCAGTTGAGAGCGCAGCAGGTCGCGAGGTACGTATCGTCAATCATACAAACTGGATCTTGGCTATGTATCGATTTATGATGAATAGCTTAACAGTTTAATTTATGAAGTATTTATTTGCGAGCTCAGTATGGAACGATTGAACAAGTATGAAATGAAATTACCTGAGTACAATATGGACGCATTTAGAGGCAAATCTGTGAAGCTTTCGCTTCAAGATCAGGATAGAAGTTTCCTACACACCATGGTTACATGGTGTACAATGTAAAACTAGACTGTTTCTTTTATTTAATTTTTAGTTTTATAGCGTTGAAATGCTTCTGTATGTGTGTGTGTTTGTTTATGGTAATGTTTCTATTATGTTATTAATTTGATATGTAAAGAAAAAAAGAATTGTATGGATATGGGTTGCCAGATGAAACAAGTGCCGTTTTAAGCGAAATTCTGGTAAAATCAAAACATTATCGTTTTTACGAAGCAATTGAACTTATAACGGCGCACCAATTTGTGCATCTAATTCAGCCGCGTTCCTAAACCATTATGCAAATTTCTGAAGTCCTTAAAATTCGTGACAAGACATAAAACGCCAACAATGTCCGCGCAAACCGCGAAAAAATATAAACATTAATGTATCCGAATGTTATTAACATGGAATTCCAAGTCTGTTTCGGTAAAACGGTATAAAAAGTCGCTCAATTAAAGGACCCGAGATCAAAATTAAGCCTTCTGCGTTTAAAATCGTTCCTCCATCACTTGTAAGAAGTTCGTTGAAAGTACGAGGTACAGGATACATTGGTTCTCTACTTCTTGTAACAGGATCTTGTGGGCCAGATATATTTCATGTACCGAGCAATGTAGAATGCGAGGGTGAATTCGAACGCATCGGATGCGGGGTATGTTAGATTTGGCTTTTAATCCGGTGACTTGTCAAGCATCGTCCGTCTCGCTCTAAAACCCGTTCCGGTATCCTCTCGTTCTTTCCTTGACAATGATTAGGGTCCAGGGTTTGATTCATTTGATAAACGCAACATTTTAAGCGCTTAAAGTACATAAATGGTTAATTAAATAATCATAATGCATTCATTTCTCAAGTAGGCCTTTTTTTCTAGTCAAGAAATAGTCATAAGAGTAATAAAACGGTAGTATTAACGTTTATTTATAGTTTAATGTCTAGATACTTAGTTTGTGATAGATACTTAACGTTATTAAATGAAAGGTTATTCAAGATATTTTTAGATATAGATATCTCTAAATATAACATTTTAATATATTATACAATTTATTTAAAGGTACAACTATATTATTAACCCGATCACGAATTCTAAATTGTGTAAAATGAAGCCGTCACCAAAGAATTCACATTCAAAAGTCAATGTCCCTCTCAATAACACATTTTATTGTTTACGCTGCTCCCTTATCATTTCAGGAACACCGTATCAATATCAATGGGCTCTCCAGTAACTTGACATCTGCTATTATTCTTTCTTTTTCACGGCGCGCTCGCGCCTTTTTCTTTTTACAATTTCAAAGTAACATGAACTCTCAATCTTTCTTTCACAGTTTTTACGCTCAGTTAACTCTTGAACCTTAATTTACGATTATCGAAGGTTGAAGACGCATACATCGATCCAATATACGAATACGTTAATAATAATTTTTCGGTGTATCGATTTTTATGGAGACGCTTAACGATTTTATAAACTCCATTCGGTTTATTAGTTAATCCGAATTAAATTCTTCGATTGCGAACTTTGTTATGACTTCAGGTATTCCGTTTGATACGTTTTTATGGCTGTTTAATTAACTCGCGATTGCCTCGAACGTTAAGCCTACGAAATACGAAATTCCTTGCACGGGACGTGAAACATTAATTAATTAAGTGTTACTCAGAATGTATCAATCCATAATTAAACCTGCATCTATATAAGGACTTCTACTTTATCATCTTCGCCACCCTTGAGCACTGCTATTACTCAATTGTTTTTAAGTCTCGAAGGCGAACCAAGGTCCGCTTAACAAGGCTTACAAATTGAGTGAAAAACTATCTCAATGAACCTTTAAATCGTTCTCAGTATGTTTTTCGAATAAGGTCTTCCTGTTGGTAATTTCTGGATGGCTTATTTCATCTTGGTCTGTCGTATGATTTGGAACCTTCTGCGGTCTTCTCATGAATTGATTTACAACATTGCAAAGGGAGACATAGTTCGCTTTGGTATTATTGTCGTGTTCCGCTAAAAGTAATGTAACAAGAGTGGTTACTTCAGAAACAACATCTCTGTTGCAGCAACTTTAAAGCTTCTTGTTCTCTGAATCACGATTGCTGGCTAACTGGCCGCTATCATTGAGGAATAATGCATCTTTTTCGTGTGTGCTTAAAGTGCGTTTTGTATTGCATGCATGGAGGAGCACTTATTTGTTTTTAAGGAGGCTTTATCGCGGCACGCAAGCTCCATTTGAATAAAAATACAATTTATATGTGTCGGAGAGTTCGGTAAGCCAGTGTAGGGTTACCGAGCCGGTTAGACGACCTGACTCCCAATTTGTTGGTGCATTTCTGAGTAAGTTATTAAGTTTCGGCTTGTCACTTCGGTTGCGAAATTTTGCAGTCGACTGATGACGGTCTATATTTAGCATAATGGACGCAGTCGAGTGAGCTAGCTGTTTTAATTATTTTATTATAATTTAATGTAATATGATAATGTTGACGTTTAAAGTACATTTTTATAGCGATTAATTAAAGTAAACTTTATAGACAATGGCTTCGGCGTTATTGTTAAATTATGAGCTTCATGAAAGATTATTAAAAATCTTATTTGAAAGAGCTGTAATTATGGGAACAATAAAACGCAGCAATAAAGTCGAGTGAATTACAGTTAACTACACTGGGTATTGTGAAGCTGTATTTATGTAGAATTTTTTCTTTTTACGCATACGTCCTAATGTCTAGACTTTTATGAATTCATTTATATATTAATAAACGCTGTAACGTTCTTATACAATATGTTAATAACAGATTTCAGAGCCGCTCTAGATTGAGGTCCTGTCAAGATTTTATCAAAATTATGAATTGAGCTGTTAAAGACAATATCCGGTTAAAATGCTCGTAGTGTCGTGGCATTTTTTCTTTTTATCTCAAACTATTGCCTGTGCTTGATTTTTTTCAACAGAATCTGTTAATTACCTTGACAGATTTTAGGTAACTTTGTGAGAGCGTTTAAGTTATTAAACGAAATGCGTCATGATTAAACATAACAAGGATACAACAAAAAGGGTCTTCGCGAAACCCTTTTTCCAGATTAACTATCAAAGGGTTTCAAATAAATTTGAAATCAATACAATTTCTCCGAACCTTGCATCTAGAATAACATATTCGCCGAAATGTTAGCGAGCGAGAGCCGGTTTATGAACGAAATTGTTTACGGTCAGAAATCAGCAGTGTCGGCTTACTGACTGACTTTGCATGGCTGTAGATAACGCTCAATTAGGTGCGATTTTTTTCAAGTCGGATGGTGTATGCGAGATATATAACAATTTTTTTTTAATACTTCACATTAACATGTTCGTAAGGCCACATCATTACGATTGGGACATGATGTAAAACACTAATTAATTATTACAACATTAAAAAATTAAGAGATTCGTAGAACGGGCTAAAATTTATACAATATTTCTATTTACCTACACCTATCCACATCACAACATTGCGACATTTTCCAAAACCGAAAGAATATGTGGAAGTTGTATCTTTTTAATTGATTCATTGTAACAATTTGTATGCGGTAGTCGAGCATGCTTCGGCACGAATGGAGCCAGCTCGCACCGGGGAAGTACCACACCCCCACAGAAGACCGGCGTGAAATAGCATTCTGCTGTGTTTCGTTCGGTGAGTGGGGGAGCCGGAGACCCATATCATTTTCCATACCCTTCCCAGTCCTTTCCTTTATTCCTATCGTCAATCCTTTCTTAATCCCAGTTAATAAATAAATTAGGAGACTTAATATTGCTGCTCTATGGCATACCGTCGTCCCAGCGGGTGCTGCTTATTCTTGGGTCGAGACCTCTCACATTACAGGCGCAGTGGCCGGAAGGCCCGTGTCCTATACTACAGACCTATATTTTAATTTATTAACCTTTCCAAAACCATGGGAAACATTAGCAATAAGACGAATACTCAAACATTAGATAGTTTGTATAATAAATTATTAAATTTTACTTGCCAAAAGGCTGTTTAAAGATTATAAATCATCAAATACAAATATAATGTAGTACCTACTAACCAATTACCAAGAACTTTTCTGTACAAATTTTCCGAATTTCATCGAAAATGTAATTCATTCGGTTACTCAAACAAGACGCTTCCTAACTCCAACACGGCCCATCCTGGGATCGTACACAAAATAAATATGATAAATATTGAACGGTACGGTCATTATGGTCCGGCCCAAAAACGACCAACCGTAAATATTGTCTAGAGCCCTTACAACTCACATCCGTGCTATCATCACAATTTATCTATACACGGAGGTGTTAATTAGGATTTGAACTCACGACTGCTACCATGTATTTACGCACGCCGGTTAAAAATAAACCCTTTCGCCGTGCGTTAGAATTCTAAATCGTATGCAGCATTGCGAGATGACAGATAGGTAAATGTTGCTATTAAGGGACCGCGTGGTTTAAAATTGGCATGCATTGAAAGGGTTGGAGTATAGAGCTGGCAATTAAGACGTTTCGTCGTTACAGTTGGGACGTTTTTTTTATTTGATAGCTATATGAGAAAAGACATGGAGTCCGACTGCCTCCTTAGTCATGTCTCCTAGCATATTGTTTGTAAATAACGCAATAAGACATGCTTTTAATAAATAAACATTCATAAATTTCAACTTTTAAAACATTAATAAAAAAACACAACCCCACTTTGAATTGGAATAAAAAGCTTGTGTTCTGAAATTAGAATAAAAAACAATTATAAATACGTTTAACTTCCGCTAGAATCACTATAATAAGGCATGAAGAGAAAGTTTTTCGCAAAATTTCATTACCATAAACCCTTTAATCACCGGTGAAATTAATATTTTCAAATTCTTTATTTCTATCACGTCGCTATGAAAACCCCTTTTTATGGTTACGAGAAAAACTATCAAACCACCCTACTTCTTAAGACAGAATGTTACAAAATTATTCTCCTTCTTCGTAATTTCATTTAATTACTCAAACGATATTTATTATATGTAAGTACATACGAATTATATTAGTTCAGTGATACTTTTGTACTCTCTTTTACCGTTCCTCACATAATGTCCATGTGTATTTATAAACAATACTTAGGTCTCAAGAATAATCTAAGGTCTAACGTTACTCTAATTACATTAGCAGGCGATAAGCGTCTGATAACAAAGCTCATGTTTAAATTGATGCGGTTTCAATTGGTCACCTTCAGTTACTGGTGGGTTACTGGGTGCATTCGGTTCAGATGTCATTTTATGTTTCTTTTTCAAGTCTATATTATCCACTACGAGTAACTAATGTGAGTAAGCTGGTATATTTTATACTAACTGCGCCCCGCGCTTTCACCCGCGTAAGTCCGTATCCCGTAGGAATATCGGGATAAAAAGTTGCCTATATGTTATTCCAGTCGTCCAGCTATGTACGTACCAAATTTCATTGCAATTGGCTCAGCAGTTTTTGCGTGATAGAGCAACAAACACACACACATCCTTACAAACTTTCGCATTTATAATATTAGTAGGACTAGTAGGATGAACTTAGGTAATGTATTTTCTCAATCCACATACAAGTATTTATAGTTAGCACTGAAAATGTACTGTAGTACGAGAATCTAAGGTTGAGTTTCTTGAGTTTTAAACACGTTGAAGGATTCGAATTCTTTATCATCACCGTGGAAGTCACACTCAACCTTCTCGTGAATTATTTCCATATGAAAAACCCTTGGTATTTAATGCAATGCATATATATATAATCAAAATAAACAGACAGTGTATGAGCTGACGTGGGTGATAGGATACTTCTTATTCCGATTAAATGCTCCCTTTGGAATCGATATCCAGGCGGAGCCGGGACGAGCGTCTAGTTAAACATATTTTGTATCCACGCAAATCTTATAGTTACTTTAAACCGAATCTATAACTATTACTTCTAACCACACTTACCTCGTAGAGTATTCGCTCCATACAAGGGGTGGTCGTAGGGCACAGGCCGGTAGGCTGGGTGCAGAGCAGCTAGATAGCTCAGCTCGCTGGTGGCGCCGGCGGCTGCTGCAGCAGCTGCTGCTAACCTGGAAGAAGATATTGGATTTAGAACTATTGTAGTAGGTTGTAATAGACAGGCATAAGCATCAAACAGAGACAGCACATACCAAGAAGTATGCAAACCCTGTTATACATATTATTTTGCTTATGGGTACACGCAATTAAGTAAAAAATAATTTAATGTACAAGACATTTTTTATTTATTGATGCGATAATTGTATCAAGTTATCGATTAACACAACCTACTTTTTTAGGTAGAGTAAATTTATCTGCACTGCATTATAATTATTTATATATGGTGATTGGGTAATCTTATAAAAGGTAGGAATTTTTTTCTTAGATAATAAAGGGTGGTAGGCACTTACTAAAAGAATAAAAAAAAATGTGTAATTAACGCTGTAAAAGTTTTAATCATAAGACAAGCTGTTGTTTTTTAACCTAGATTCGAAAAAAAGTAATTAAGTCCTGTAAAGACAATTTAAAACCAGAATCCCTAATTTTTATCCAACAAAGTAAACATTTCATTGCATCCAGAAACCAAAGACAATCGGACAAAAAATCTGTCATTTAACATGTGGAGATCGATCCGTATTAATAAATATGCCTCTCTCAATGACGTCATAAAATTTTATGACTTAGGAAAAATTGATTCTGCGAACTAATTGTAAAACGGTTGTTAATCTAAAAACAATTGATTACGCATTGTATTACAATTAAGCTGGCGATGGATTGCTTCGAATACTTTTTAGTGAGCGTTTCGCTTGGCTTCATTGGAGATAAAGAAGATTCTTATCGACTGAAGAATGACATCATGGTTAGGGACAAGGGGATATTTATTTAGAATCGAAGTGAAAAGTATATCAAGATAAGGCTCTTATATGGTAAATAAATAATTTTATTTATCTCACATGAAAATAAACAGCAATATACCAAATTATACAGTATACTATTATGAAGGTTTTCTGGGTTTATCTAGCATATGAAATCAAGCTGTATGGATTTTTTTCGATCTGAGAAAAAAATTAAAATTATTTTTAATTTTTTGCAAATATGTAACCAATAAATATATGTATAATGAATGTTTTCATTGTGAAATGCAACACATGAATGCAGGAAAATAGCATCCAAAATTGAAATCATAAGTCTACGTAATTTATGTAGAAAGAAATAAAACAAGTCGAGAGTCAAAGTCAATAACTACTCGTCAATAGCTACTTCACAAAACCGACGCAGGGCACAAAAACCGCCACAAAAAACCAACGCTTAATTCTCATCAATATTGAATATACACCGTAATTGAAGACGCAAATAAAATTAAAATGTAAGAGCATTCCGCCATTGCGGCCAGTAATAAAATTATTACTCGAATCAACTCCATAACGTAATAATGCGGCCCAGAAATTGTGTGCTCATCTCGGAATAAAGAAATTATCCAACTCGAGACTCACTCGAACAAAGACGTAGCTTTGGGTTCGTGAAAAAAACAACAAAAATTATGTCTGCCAGCAAAATAAATAAGTGCAGCGCGCGCCTTCGCCGCGTGACGTCTTCATGTCACCCGTCCCGTTCGCACCTCGCTGCAGCCGGCCGGCGTGAACGAGACGGCAAATGAGGATTCCGAACAGGAAGAAAGTTTTGGTACTAGTCCTGCAGATTTCGCACAGACTACATTTCAAAAGGGTCGTTCGTATACAGTCGATATTGTTATTCATTCAATATTGAGTGTTGACAGCTATTATCGGTAAATACTTGATTTTTAACGGTATATTATCGAATTGAATGTTTTGATTGATCAGTTTAACCGACCGATTGAAGTGCAGGTATAAATTTATTAATCCGCTTTTTATTCGACTAGCGGTTCGTACGTATATAGTTCAAGGAATACGTACATGGCCAGCCGTGAAACAATTTTTAACATAGATTCTGTAGTTCCTGAGATAAGCGCGTTGAAACAAAAAAATTTTCAGCTTCATGTCATTAGTATTATATAGTAAAAATATTTGTTTCATATAGAAGACGTTATTAGTTGTGATATTACGTTAATGGATAATTTCGTTTAAATAATTTTTGCACAAAAAACCTATACTATTAATAATAAAAATCTGGTAAAATTGTAATCACTATTACAAGTATATATCTTATACTAGCTGCACCCCGCGGTTTCACCCGCGTAAGTTCGTATCCCGTAGGAATATCGGGATAAAAAGTTGTCTATATGTTATTCCATTTGTCCAGCTATCTACGTACCAAGTTTAATTGCAATCGGTTCAATAGTTTTTGCGTGAAAGAACAACAAACACACACACCTCCTTACAAACTTTCACATTTATAATATTAGGAGGATAGTAGGATAGGATTATATAAGTAGATATTAAATTTAATTAATTCATTAACCTCTTATCACATTATCTTGTTGTGAGATATTATTATATTACATGGCAATTTAAATCCGTTATTAACTGAAGATATTTCTCATGACATTAATTACAACTTAATTATCATTATAAGCGGAGATTACAAAACCAGTTTTCAGCGCAAGCATTTAATAGAAAAATGGTTGAAATTTCAAATTTTCGCGTTTATAATATAAGTAGGATTGAATCACGTTTAAAATCCGTTAAAAAATACCAGTTCAATACATAATACTAATGACTTATGAAGTTTTTACTTGTCAGCTGTAAGCTAAAACCATTCGACTACCTAATTTTTTATAACTTTATTACGATTATTGAAAGATCAAATTTAAGATAAAATAGTTGTAATATAATATATCGACACTGTGCAATCAACTGGTAAAATGTTAATGGCTAATGCAAATTATATTATACTAGTTTTCCGCCCGCGGCTTCGCTCGCGTGCAATTCGGTTATATTGCTTTCATCTCCATATTACAACTCTTTCTACCATTCTCGCGATAAAAATTATCCTATACCCTTTCCCAAGTTCAGTTCTACCTTCATACCAAATTACAAAAAAATTGGTTCAGTGGTTTAGGCGAGAAAGCGTAACAGACAGACAGACAGAGTTACTTTTGCATTTATAATATTAGTAGGGATTAATTTATGCAACTAGTTTTTTTTAGTCTAGGTTACTTTTGCGGTCTGTACCAATTATAAAATATAGGTAAGGCACAGACTAACTTTTAGTTTTATACATCACAGATACAGAAAAATTTTCAAGCGAAGCTAGTATTCGTGCTAGGATTTCAATGGATATTTATATTATTACAAAACCTAACCGA
Source organism: Zerene cesonia (assembly GCF_012273895.1). Taxonomy (NCBI): domain Eukaryota; kingdom Metazoa; phylum Arthropoda; class Insecta; order Lepidoptera; family Pieridae; genus Zerene; species Zerene cesonia. The sequence continues at coordinate 5,415,118 of NC_052129.1, read as the reverse complement.
TTACGCCCGCGGCTTCGCCCGCATGGTTGAGCTGGTGCTTCGCCTGATGGTAAGTGATCACCACCTCCCATGCACATTCGCAGAGGCACTGCCTATATCCGCTTTAAGGGGTAAGGGAAAACGAAAGTATTTAAGACGAAGAAACGGACTGGGAAGGGTGAGGAAAAGGATATGGGCCTCCGGAAGAGTGATCAACGGAGATTCTCATGGGAATAAGATACACGCGGCAAAATGTAGGATATGTCACTCTCTAAGAACTAACCTAACCTAACCTTTTTTTTTTTGTATAGTGGGGAAATCTTGCATAGATACCCACGGCCCCCGGGGATGGATCCATGGGTTATGTCGGATTCTTACCGACCAAAACCCCACTGTGTTCCGTCTAGCCACTTGAGTGAAGGGGCCACGGGAGCTGGTTAAAATACGTCCGCGACTAACCTAACCTAACCTAACCTAACCATCTCCATTTAATGACGAAGGCGGATCGCTCGTTGATAATATCCTACTAATCCTACTAATATTATAAATGCGAAAGTTTGTAAGGATGTGTGTGTGTTTGTTGTTCTTTCACGCAAAACCTACTGAACCGATTGCAATGAAATTTGCTACGTAGACAGCTGGACTACTGGAATAACATACAGGCAACTTTTTATCCCGATATTCTTACGGGATACGATTTACGCGGGTGAACCGCGGGGCGCAGCGAGTATATGTATATATATTTATAAACAACATACACGATTTAAATCCACTAAAACTTAAATCATCCAAAATAAAAAACCCTTCTTCACTGGCTCTGCCGTAAAAAACTAAATTATCAAACAACCACATCACAATAATCACGTAATAATTTAAACTTATCCAACATTCAAATAAAGGTGTTAACTACGAAATTTTATGTCTCCATAATAAGTTCACGGTTCGTTACTCGCGGGGGATAACTTGGACAATAACTTAGTCATCTCAACAAAGCATAAGGCAAGATTTATTGTGCTCTTAAGATCGACCGGCGGCCATAAAGCGTTTATATCTTATAAGCTTTGGGCCTGCGAATTTCGAAATATTTTAGAGATAAATCTGTTTTTATTAATTGGAATAAATTTATAATTTATCTGAACAAATTGTATCGTTTCGTATATAAGGTAATGGAGAAAAACTTAAAGACAATAAATTATAATATTATTAGCTTTTGCACGCGGCTTCGCACATGTTAAATTCGGAGTAGTTGAATATATTATGTTACATATAAACCTTCCTCTTGAACCACTCTATCTATTAAAAAAACACCATCAAAATTTGTTTTGTACTTTAAAGATTTAAGTATACATAGGGACAGAAAAAGCGACTTCATTTTATACTACGCGGTGATATATTAATTATTGCTTCTTTTAATTATTTGATAACAAACCTAATAATTGCAAGACGTTCTAAGTAAATTCTAAATTCAAAAAAAAAATCACGGCCATTTGTAATGCCAAGCTTGACAACAATGTAATATTAAATATAAAAAAGTATTGAAACATAAAACACATTATTTTCAAAAAGTATTAATCATTTTCAAATAACTGTAACAGTTTTTATACAACTCATGGTTAAAACATAATTACCCCTTCATGCACATATGTAATATAAAAAGATAGATTCTAATTACGCTGTTTAACCAAGCGCGGAAAAGGGAGGTATTATGTCAACCAATTGCAAGCGTTTATATGAGGAAAGCTATGTGTCAGTGAAATGAAATGTGAGGTCGAGTGGGCGTGTTAATTGCTCTATATGATTACAGTGGAAACTAGTTGTATTAACTACTCTATATATATATTTTTATACATGACACATGGTTTTTAATAGGCATATAACGAGTAATTGGTTGTAAGACCTATTATGTTCAAACAAATATAGTTCCATGTTCAATTTTTGCTATTTTTACATTGAATTTTTTCTGCAAAAAAGCTCACCCACGTTTCTATATTGAAAACCTCTTACGTTCTTAGAAACGTCGGTTAAAAATAGTACCATAGATAACATAAAATACTAGTACTAACTGAAATTAAGTAACTATAAATTATCATTATGTTAGACTTCATACAAATCCGTCCAGCCGTTCTTGACTAATTTGGACATCGATCTATGAATTCAAAATTATATTATGTTAATGAAAGAATATTATAATACGAGTATAATGTCTAAAGAAAATGAATCAGCATGAAACCTTTATATTGAAAACTATTTTACTGAGAATTAAATGCGAAATATGAAATCCACAGGCTGATTCAACATCCATTTAATCCGCCACAATATAATTAATAACACGCACCTACATCGATAATACAGCGTGTCCCAATAAACGCAATAAGACCAAAAAAAATTGAATATGTTTGTTTTAAAAATACACCGTGACCTCACCGAAGTTTAACTAATGGGTACCTCCGATTGCGCCCCGTCGCGCCGACAACGACTTTTTGACATTTTATTTTTCAATATGCCAAAATGACAGCTCAATTAAAATAAATGAAACGAAATGTGAATCACCCTGTAGTGTGAAGATACGGGGAAGCCAGCGGGTGACCAGCCATTGTGTTGTTTTGGGGACAATGTGGTGAATTATGGGCACCCTAGGCAGTTTTGGGACTTGGGATTTTGAAAGTTGGGGCAAAGGAATGGTTTATGGTTAGATTTGAAATGTTTTAAATGCATTTGCTGTGTTTAGTCGACGGTTTTTTTTATGGCAGCGTCAAGGTAACAGGCACGTGTTATTTTTAATTGTGTATGTTATTTTGGAAACTGTTAAGAAAAACAATAACTGAAAAATATATAACAACTAATTTATAAGACCTGTGAATACTTTATCAATTTGTTTCTATGTTTATCTTAAATATATCCAGAAATTATAAATATTATAGATATATTATTATATATTTAATTCAATAAAACAAGAATTTTACCACAAAAAATCGCGACGAATTTTTAGGGACTGAAAAAATAGAACAACATATAAAAAAAAATTATGCAACAATATATTATCTGTGGCCCAAATGTTTACAAAGCAATTAAGATAATGTTGTGGAGCAAAGTTCGCGTAGGTTTGACCTCAGCGAGTTTGTATCAATTATTTTTTAGAGTCGAAACAGTTTTTATAACTCTGCACAAGAAGATGTTTAACGTTGTACAAGCTGCGCCCCGCGGTTTCACCCGCGTAACTCCGTATCCCGTAGGAATATAGGGATAAAAAGTTGCCTATATGTTATTCCAGTCATCCAGCTGTCTACGTGCAGTTTCATTGCAATCGGTTCAGTAGTTTTTGCGTGAAAGAGCAACACACACACATATCCTTACAAACTTTCGCATTTATAATATTATAGTAGGATATAGGATAGGATTAAGTATTATATATGTATAATGTTTAGGTATCAGTAGAATCCAGACAGAACTGATTATCGTTTTCAATTTAGAGAAATAACATCCTACTAGTATTATAAACGAAGTTCTAAGAATCTTTGGATGTTTGTTACGCAAAACTCAATACTAAAATAATTAAATCTAAACATATACTTATCTATTATTATTATAACATAAAATCATCCCAATAACATACGGACATGCAGTTAAATCCACTGTATCCCAATTGATCATTCAAACGTTAGTGGCCCAATTAAGGAGGCCGTCAATCAGAGAAAGTGCTTGTATTTACGTCATCTTTGACCGCTCGCAATAGTTTTAATTGGCCGTAAATCAGACATTACCATCTGAGCATAAACATGATAACGTTATCAGACTAGAATACAATTTATTCGCGTAATGTTAGAAATATAAGACACTGTTCATTCATCCTGAGATTCTTTGATCACTTATATATACTTCTAAGAAGGCTTCTTTAGAATCTACTTTATGTACTAACTAGTTGTGTCAATAATAAAGTTGCAGCTCTCTGAAATGTTTTTGTAATTGGTCTAGAAGTTTTTGTGCGAAACATTACAAATGTATTATAAAAATACAAATGTCTCACTTTTATAACATTAGTTTAATTTTAGATAATAATATCTTACAAGGATTCACAGTTCTTCTAGTTCAGTAAGAGTTTATTGATTATTAATTTACAAGCTATTCGAAAAAATAAGGAAAATAACATAACCTCGGACTATACAATTCGTAAAATTATTTAAAATAATTCAATCTTAGTCACTTCAACCATATTTGATAAACGAAACCAATGAAAAAATCTCCTTAACACCAATAATAAAGAAGTATAAACAAACAGACTATCCTACATACCATATAAAAAACACGTGCACCGAATTGTGCAATGCACTTTTACGATAAGATTCATCTACCCATAAACCGCGGCTGTACTAAAAATAATAGATTTACGACTCACATAGACACGTGTCCGAAATTATTTAAAATTTACGAGGGTGACACAATTACATTGTATATTTTATGATGGTTTTATCGTCGTTAAAATTACGCAATTTGAGGGTATTTGTAATTGATTTTATGGATCTGCCGCGTTGTTAGTTTGATATTTTTTTACGTATATATATGTCGTACCCAAGCTGCCTAATGTAGAAAACACAGTCGGACAACAGAGCCCTCTCCAGCCTGAGCTAACTTATAAAATAGTCCACGATCAAATATATAAATTGATACAGCAAACGAAAACTCCTCTTCTTTTATAATATGTAATACCTGCTTGATAAATCCAATTAGTAATTAAATAAAACTGGAAAGATTTTTAATTCGTTCTAGGAATTTATATGGAAAAGAAGAGAATCGTTCAAAAACTAGTTATTATATATACATTTCAAAACGATTCCATTAGACATAAGGTGAAAAACGTCACGCCATCGCAACGAGATCTGCATTTGCTGACCAGTGCTGATGATCAGCATATATCAATACTAATATTATAAAGCTGAAGTGTTTGTTTGAACGGACTAATCTCAGGAACTACTGGTACGGTTTGAAAAATTCTTTCAGTGTTAGATAGACAGATAGATCCATTTATTGAGGTAGGCTATAGGCTATAGCTATGTACCACGTGCGAAGCCGGGCCGCTAGTATAATATATTACTTAACCAAAGCATGAAGTTGATTAAAGAAACGTTCGGAAGTTAATAAACCAGCACAGATTAAAAAACATACGTAGTCTTTAATGCATTTGAAGGTTAAATAAACAGTGACGAGTTATCCAAACAATTTCCGAACGGTAATACTCAGTCTAAATATACATTGGGTATTGAAAACTCCTTTATATAATGAACTAGCTTTTGCCCGCGGCTTCGCACGCGTTAATTCGGAATAGTTTAATAGATCTTATCATACATATATACCTTCCTTTCAAATCGCTCTATCTATTAAAAAAACTCACATCAAAAAGAAGGAATTACCTGGGAAGGGTGAGGAAATGGAAACCTCCTATAAAGTGAGGTAGTAATGTCAACTTTTTTTCTGGGAAATACTTTTACGCGTAAAATTAATGTCAACCCTAGACTTCACTCACCGTAAGCCACTGCGCAACTGGTCAAAGATAAAGCTATAAAGGGCAGACCATAATAAACTGTAGAATATTGTTGAGATGCGTTGACGTGAATGTATACAAAATACAAACACATCACTTCCGGTGGGGTCGTCGCACCGCCACGTGATATACCCTGAGCATGTCTAATTTCTTCATCTACACTAATATTATAAACTAGACGCTCGTCCTGCCTCCGCCTGGATATCATGGTTCCTGTTTTATCACAAGGTAGCATGTAAATAAATAAAAAATTTAATAAAAAGTATCCTATCACCCATGTCAGCTCATACCCTGTCTGTATACCAAATTTCGTCATAATACGTACAGTAGTTTCAACGTGATTGACGGACGAACATTCAAACAAACTTTCACATTTATAATTTTAGTGGGATAGTGTAATTGGTGGCATTTGATTGTTTGTGATTCTGTACAAGCTTCTGATTAGCATTCTATTACTATGTGTTAGTTCCAAGGTCCAAAATAGTGTCTGTTATAATGGTTTTGAATCAAAGATTATAATAAGTTATCTAATCATTTCTGGAAGTTTAGTTTTTTAGTTCTGTTTTATATATTAATTTGGTCTATGTTTGTGGGTAACCGACTACTTAAAACTCTGAGATTCAGACCCACTTCAGACGGACAGATTTAATTCAAACCTTGTTCTCTTATAAAGGATCGGTGTCAATACAATAATTTAAGACGTATAGCTTATTATTCTGTCAAGGATGGCCAGGATAAAATACGTATACTCATATAAGTGCAAATAAGACGATGAAGTTGATTCCATCATTAAAGCGTCTTTCATTATTTCACTATTTTTATTATTTCTGCATAAATACATATAGAGACATTTTAATCAATACTGGGTATAGAACTCACACCCTCCGTCAATATTCACTTATTTAATGTCACTAACCACCGCACTAGGTCTTACGTCACTATTAATGGCGGAAGTTAAGACCTAAAACATATCTGAACAGCGAATAGTTATAAATCAAACGCTCATTCATTTTAGTCGCAGTGCCATTACAGCAAGCCACTGTTTTAACATTAATTATTAAGTAATCAATATTACTTAGGCTATCTTCACTTGACCTATGATAGAATGCATTCATTTATACAGTTAATATCTTCAAACTACTAGCTTTTCGCGTGGCTTCGTCCGAGTCGGAGGAAAAGAAAGTCCCAGGGTTTTAATATAATGATAACGATACATTCATTTGTTCAGGTAATATAGACTAATACAGTATATTATTACTAAGATTAAATAATTTAATTACTACATAGTATAAAACAAAGTCACTTTGTGTATCCCTTTTTTTTTTTTTATAGTGGAGAATGCTCATGCATACCCACGGCCTTCGGGGAAAGACCGCGGGTTATGTCGGACTCCTACTGCCTATATGCCATAAGCAGTAGACCTACCGACTAAACTCCACTGTGTTCCGTCTCACCACGTTAGCCGAGGTCGTGGGAACTCTTCGAGAAATCGTCCACGACCCACTTTCTGTATCCCTGTCCCAATGTATGCTTAAATCTTAAAAACTCAACGGATTTTGATGGGCTTTTTTTTTAATGGATAGAATGATTTAAGAGGAAGGTTTATATGTATAATAACATCTATTTACTAATCTGAATTTAACTCGTGCAAAGCGGCGAGTAAAAGCTAGTTAGATTATATAAGCCGCATATTCCCATATAATATTTTGAGTGTAGACCACCCATATTAGATGACGTTAGCAATCCCTATCAGGATGTATTCTGGGTCAAAGGATTCGGGTAACTCACTTTCTAACTATAACTTACACACAACCCTAGCATCCACAAGTTCATTGCCATCCAATTTAACATCTAGCAGTGGATGTCAAAGCGTCCATAACACGAATAAAAACAAATAGAAGCGCCTTTCCGATAATTCTCTTGAGTGAGTCAATGGCCATGTTAACCTTTGGTCATTTATGCAAACAGTGCACTTGGTGACGTCACGTTGCATTTATAAGGCTCTGTTTAGTCTATTTCACTTGTCGTATAGATAAGTTTGTAATGCCGATACGTTTTATTATATGTATTAGAAGAATAAAGTCATGTATCTTGATGAAATAGGGCATCAATTGATACCCCATTTTAAGTTTTATTTTCGCGTCACTAAGTCTTCTATTTCTGTGTGCAACAAATTTCGTTCAGATAAAAATAAAAAATAAAAAAATAAAAATTTCTTTATTTGTTTCAAAAAGTTTCACATGATATAGATATATATATATTGCATTGAACCCCACACTAGGATCCCCTGTGTTGTGGGGCTCAATCTCTTTCATCGTATTACATAAAAAAGTAAATATTTAATTATTACATGCCATTTTGAGTATTGAGTGTGAGTGTATGTGTGTATGTGTGTGTGAGTGTGTGTGTATGTGTGTGTGTAGATGTATTCAATATAAACTGTTCTTCAAACACAAACACAAACATTTATTCATTCAACTGGACTTCATTTGGAAGCGCTGAATCGTCATAATACAGAAAAATAGTAATTTTCCGTCGCTTTGGAAAGCAGTGTCTACAAAAGAGAGCCGGCAAGAAACTCTTATAAAATCATATCAACATTTCAACATTTAACATAAAAATAATCATGCCAAAGAACTATCTCGCGGTTCTTAAGCGACAACGTTCCATGGATTATAATTTTCCATAAATACATTAAAACTGTATTAGTTAATCTTTAACAAAATATTTAAAACCAGTTGACAAATAGCAATTCCACCAGAACGTTTTTGTGTAGACAGCAAAAAAGGCGTGTTTTTTTACAACTACTAATTTTTGTTTACGGAGATGTTTAATAGATATTATTATACATATAAACCCCTCTAATAATAAGAACCCCATCAAAATCCATTGTGTAGTTTTAAAGATTTAAGCATACATAGAGAGAACGCGACTTTGTTTTATGCGATATAGTGATGATATATGAGAAAATATAATGTGGATACTCTTCGATTACAGTGTGGACAACGCCACCGAATATAAATAAATCACAGCAATACCGGTGCATGAAAATAAACAATACAAGACAAGATCTATTCTGTACCCCGGCGCACATGGTACACAGTTTAAGGCCGATAAAATTTCAATTAGACTCCGTAAACAGTTTTAAATTTCCCTGTTTCGGTGCTGTGTTTACGTATATTCATATGTATAAAAGTGATAAAACGCCCGAATGAGTCGTAAAAAGGCCTGTTGGAGCGCTAGGGTGATTTTTATTGAAATGCTGGGTTTAACGACCGTCTTGGCCCTTGGTGTTTGACCTTTATCTATAACAGCTCCGTAACTTCTTCATCAGCGGGACATGTTGTAGCAGCGGAGGAGATTTAAGTAGGCCTCGTTACTGTTCCATCCGACAGGTAATGTTTACGCGATTAAGGAAGAGAAGGGTAGTTTGTGATTGTTGATTTGTTTTTACTTATTCCCGTAATTTTGCTATCGTGAGCGCAATCAGCTTATCAGTATTGATAGGACAACAAAATTGTACTATGTTATTATATCAATATTGAGATATTTGAATACTTCATAGCTTAAGAATTTGAGAAATTGTATGTTTGCAACTGAAAGAAATTAAAATTGTAAGATTCAAAGAGAATTTCTATTCATTCATGGCAGTCCCAGGGTATATGTTGCAAATTTTATAGTGTCCATAAAATGTTTGTCACCAGCTGCGGGTGACGCGTCACATCCCTTCCTCTATCATAAAAATAATCACATTACAAAAATTATTTATTACCCAATCCACGGCCGAAATTTTTATAACATCTCAAATTTTTATATCACAATAAAATATCACCTGATCGAAATTAAACTGCATTTTTACGATAATGTTGTAAAACTTCCTTAAAAAGAGAGTATGAAATCCGTTTTAATATATTTCCTTTGTATTTATTTTATATCTTTATCGAATCAATAAAATATCTGTTATTGAAATTCGCACGCGATGGCGTGTTGATGGGACGAGATGTAATCGTTGCATGATTGTAAGCGAAAGTAATTAAAACATAAATATAATTTAGTAATCATTTATTGGTAGTGCTATTAGCATTACTATCCTATAGAATAATAATAATAGATTTAGTTTTAAAGCACTAAGAGACGCAGTTTCGCTCTGGCTATATATCTAAGAGTAAATACCAGGTAACAAATTATTTCACCCTGCCAATCGTAAACAGACCAATAAAATAAACTTACTGTATTGTTAATTGATAAGTACACAAAGTTAGGATTAAATTTGACCCTTTAACTACGTGAAAATGAAGTCTAATATACTAGTATATATTATACTAATCCTACTAATATTATAAATGCGAAAGTTTTTAAGGATGTGTGTGTATTTGTTGCTCTTTCACGCAAAAACTACTGAACGGATTGCGATGAAATTTGGTACGTAGACAGCTGGATGACTGGAATAACATATAGGCAATTTTTTATCCCGATATTCCTATGGGATACGGACTTACGCGGGTGGAACCGCGGGGCGCAGCTAGTTACATATATATATATAGACAAATGTTAACTGTATCAAGTTAAACTGTGTTACACCTATTTTTATATTTATTCATTAAAATACCTCTGCTTATTTAAACGACTTTTATTTCTCCCAATTAAAACAAAACAAACAAACAGCATAATTATAAAGCCAACTTCCTCCTGCGCGCCGAAATAAACCGTTTGATTCTATATATATCGTTTCCTACTTTGCTAGTTCATCAACATCCAGCATCACGTGTAAACCTAACCCTTGACACTGTTCCTTGATTCTAATGGGGTGCACGTTGAGAGCGGCCGCGATTATAAACATAGGAATCGTTTGTCTGAATACTAGAATCATATTGACGATGTTTGTGAAAGTTATGCATCGGCACGGCACGTATAAGTCATTTATGTAAGATTCTAGTCTATCTAGACTTAGTCTACTAATACTAGTTCTGCCGCGTACAGTTATGACCTAAACATAAAAAATTAGGTACATATTTTTCTTCATATAGTCTACTAGCTGCGCCCCGCGGTACACCCGCGTAAGTCCGTATTCCGTAGGAATATCGGGATAAAGAGTTGCCTATATATTATTCTAGTTACCCAGCTGTCTACGTACCAAATTTCATTGCAATCGGTTCAGTAGTTTTTGCGTGAAAGAGCAACATACATACACACATACTTACACACTTTCGCATTTATAATATTAGTGGGATTCTAGTCTACCTAGTATTAGTCTTCTATGACGAGTTGTGCCGCGTACAGTTAGAACCTAAACATAAAAAATTTAGGTACACATTTTTCTTCATTTACATATGGTCTATATCATGCCAAATAGTCTTAAAATCTGAACCTAGCGCTGAAGTAATCCTTTCATTGAAATCCATTCACGATACAATAACTCACTTCAAGAACACAAAAAATCGAATACACACACAAAGCTTATAAGCCAGTTATTTCATTAAACCGCTAACCGCCTCCGCTTATGAATTGCAACAAAAGTTCCATATTGACTCAGTAAACACGCGGCAGGTGCCACGCTTCAACTTTGATAACGTGTAAAGTTTCAGTGTTAGCTTTTGTGATAGTGTTTAGAGTCACAGAAAGCTCATTAACATTAATTACGTTAAATATTATTCAAAGAATATGCTTTAATTACAGAATCTAATGTCTTTTCCCCATTGTTAGAATAATGGTGATATTTATTTAATTCTGGTGAAGAAATTATTTTCCCATTTCCATTTCCTCACCTTTCCCAGTCCATTGCTTCTTTCCAGTCATCAATCCTTTCCTTATCCCGTACCCATTAAAAGCGGGCAGCGCATTCGCAGGAGTAGTTCCTCGTGACCTGTTCATGGGCGATGATGATCGCATACCATCAATATCGTATACAATAAAATATCCAACAACTCTTAATCCTTAATAAATAACCTACATATTTGATGCCGGACATATTTAGTCTTACCTATGTAACATATACCGCCATTTGCTGAACAAAAAAACCAATAAAACAGCGCGTAAGTAATATGCGTTTTATTACTCTGAAATCAAATCTCCCAACAGTAATCACGGGAGGCTGAGTGCACGTGAAAAAAGCGCAAAAGCGGACATGCAACGTCGCGTGTCGAGCCAGTAGCGGTGCGTGTACCTTAATTAGCGCTATAAACGTTTCGATTGCGAAAATATTTTTATTTAATACATTATTTGTGGTTGTGGTTCGGAGGGGTTGTGACAGAATTATTACAGATTGTCATTATAGTATGTTCTTGTGTTTGATTTTACGCGAGTATTATACAATTAGAAATTAAAGACTTTTTAACGGATTTCAAACGCGATTTATTTTATAAACATTATATTATTGACTCGACGTTTCGAACACTTTACGCGAGCGTGGTATAGTCTCCCCTTAACCTCTTTAATTTCTAGATTGTGGTTATGTTTGATGGGATAAGTCTTCGGTTCATCGTTAAAGTGTTGAAAGGTGTCTTAATAATATCCGGAAAATATGGTCATATTCTCTATCTCTACACGGGCAGATTCAACTTTCTATTTTCTTTATATCCTACTAATATTATAAATGCGAAAGTTTGTAAGGATGTGTGTGTGTTTGTTGCTCTGTCACGCAAAAACTACTGAACCGATTGCTGTGAAATTTGGTACGTGGACAGCTGGACAACTGGAATAACATATAGGCAACTTTTCATGCCGATATTCCTACGGGATACGGACTTACGCGGGTGAAACCGCGAGGCGCAGCTAGTATTCAATAATCATAAATTATCGCGATAATTGCCGAACCGTATTTTGCCATTGTTTTAAATTTCACTGCGGTCACATTTGCTGTAAATAAAACGGGATTAAAGCACGCAACGTGACAATGAACAGGCTTTTGGGTTCCGTGTATATATGAAACTAACTTATTGAACTGTTCTGAGTTAGTTATATTGTAAACATGAGTTTGTTTAACCCATGTCAATGAACAGGTTTTAGGGCTATGTATATTTGTCATACTAGCTGATTGAACTGTTCTGAGTTAGTTATTTTATAAACATGAGTTTGTATAAACTGTATTTATGTATGTAGTGTTCTGGGCTCTATATTATTGTAACGTTTCATTAAAATCAATTGAGTAGTTTTTACGTGAAAGAGTAAAAAACATTTATCGACTTTAAGTAACTCTGTACCAAATTATATAATATATTAATATGTATAATATATTAAAATAAGCTGTCCTTGCATGAAGGTGTAACAATTCATCCATACGTTCACCCGATCATCCATCCATACTAAGAAAATTTCTCGTTTATAATAATAACTAGCTACGCCCCGCGGTTCACCCGCGTAAGTCCGTATCCCGTAGGAATATAGGGATAAAAAGTTGCCTATATGTTATTCCAGTTTCCCAGCTATCTACGTACCAAATTTCATTGCAATCGGTTCAGTGGTTTTTGCGTGAAGGAGCAACAAACACACACAAACACATTCTTACAAACTTTCGCATTTATAATATTAGTACGATATTAGGAAGTAGGATAGCATAATACTACGCAATTAGGATAGCTAGATAATAGAGGCATATAACTTTATGCATTATTTATAATTTGAAATATACAGAACCTAGAGCCACAATAAACGACGTACGCACATTGGAGTTATATCAAAGGTTTTAATACGACACGCGGTTTGCGCGGGAACAATCGCACTTAAAACATAAAAATGGCGACCGATTTATTGTTACTCGATTAATGTTACACTTGTGCCCTTTACTTATGCTCGCTTGTTGTTGGTTTTGTTGATTTTTTCCTTGAAATTCTACCTAAACGTCTTTTATGAGAGGTATTTGGTAGGGCCGACACCGATGCGTGTATGTAGAATTAAGATATGTTTTTCGTTGTACGTTGTCCGCCTGTGGCTTAAGGTATTATGGAGTAAGTATTATATCTACTAATTAATTAGGTGACGTAATACTTAGAGATTGTTTCAACTGTACGTATCTTTTCTGTGTTTGATTTTACGTGAGTATTATACATTTAGAAATTAAAGACCGTGACTACACTCGCTGTAAAGTGTTCGAAACGTTAATAATATAGTGAATAAATCGCGTTTAAAATCCGTTAAAAAGTATATTAAAGTATTGTATGCCAATTTGTGAGCGAGTTATGCGGACGTAAAATAGAATAAATAGAATACAACTTTGTGACAAACTATCTCATGTCACTTTGTCTTAATAGGAATGAGTGAGAAGATAATAGAATAAGAAATGTCTTACATCTTAAGCCATAAATCAAAAATTTAACAATGTTTACAGATATTACAAAACAAGCAAAAACAAATCCAGTACAAAACAACAAACGACATTATCTAACAACATTAGCAGAACAGTACAGAAAACCATATCTTATATATATTATAATGGCCTTCACGGCCATAGTCTCCGTTCAATCTCTATCGAAGCGGTTTCGAATACCCCCAATCTATTAATAGAGGAGTTATGACAATAGCTCTCTGTCCAGGATGCCAGGAAGCACCAATTTACGACCGGATCTCGTTTATGGCCCGATTGACCGGCTAAATGATTTTTTGTTCGGCGCGGAATTAGGCAGGCACTGGTTGAATGAAATACTGTTAGATGGTTGTAACTGTCCAATGGTTGACAGGAGAATTTTATGATGATTGTATTTTGAGCACAAAATACATATTTATACCCCTGTTTTATAAATCTATTCTATAGTACTTATAAACAGCTGAAGACTGTTTCAACACGGTAATCCAAGGAACTACTATATATTTCTACAAGGGTTGGTACGTTAGCCCTGTGACATATGCAATATGTACCACTAGCGGAGACGGGCGACTTTAAGGGCGACGATGGAGACTTGTGTTATATATGTCTCCTTATCGAGCATATAGATATATAACCAAGTGCGAGTGGCATTATGAATTTATTGATTAGGAAAGATCCAAAGATGCTTTAATGTATATTACGGGCATGATCAAGATTTTTCCAATTAGAGATGTCACAAGTCCCATATCTGCTGTCATGGTAATTTTGTTCTTTACAGTGAGTTCAAATCATGAAGTTGAGAAAGACTGATTCCACAGCATCCCTATCTCAGCTCTCATTGCCTTCGCCGTCAAAGAGCCGCTCAACCGTAATTACAATTTCATTTCCAATCTTTTAAACAACAAGACCGACAATTAGCTACTCCACATCCTTGTGCCAGACCGATAAATCATGAGGAAACGTCAAGTTCGCGCAGTTTTTGCATTTCCGAGAATAATCATTGAGCAGACGTACGAGAAAAGCCGTAAACGTCGACTATTCGTGCTGCGGTTAAGATAGAATTGGAGACTTAACGTAGCCGGGGGAATATTAACTAATATCCAAGTATAGGCGTATTAGAAAAGTATAATAACGTAGTACAAAGAATAATGAAGCAAAAGCATGTGATAGACACTGGAAATGAAAGTCATTTAAATTTGGAATTCTATATTCAAAAATTTTTTGAATATAGAACTGTGATAACAGTCCTCAAAACAAACGGTTGCAATGACAGAAAATAAAAATGAAGAATAACGTTATCTGATGTAATTTTTTTATATTTTACCCGCGAAAACAAACATTATTATAAACCCCCCAAACATTTTTAAGGATCTAACTCAACATTCTACATAGGATCTTATATAATATTCTAACGTTAGTACTCCATAAAGTCCAAAATAAAATCTATTAAAAGCTGGTATACCCACGAAAACATTTGGAAACACAAAACCTTAAAAACATCTATCACTAATAGATTTAATTGAGCCATTATCCGGTCCTTCGCATCACGGATTGTCAAAGGACCTGTTTTATATGTATGTACGCCGTAAACAGCTACCACATGTCCCCACAATGACCCGAGGAGCCATTCTTCGGCCCGCATCCCGCGAATTGAACGCGTCGAAACAAAGCATCGTGTGTGGCGCATTGTACTTCAAGTGTCGACAATTAGATGGTACATCTTCATCGGTGTTCGGTTACCATGTGAAAGATAACCGGATAGATTTTGTATGTTAAAAAAATCCGTCAAGAACGAGTCGCACCTATATACATAATAGGTTAAGGGTAACTGCTAAAATTGGTTATTCATTATGACCGAAATCTTTGTTCTGAACCAATTTTCTTCTTTAAATGACCTAACGTGGCTTTTATTAACTTCATTCTATTCATAAACGTCCAACCTTTCATTTCTCACATTACACATGAGATCTTAACCCAAACATGTGACAGATCAGAGTACCTGGAATTGATCCGAGATATAACAATCAATGATATAAATTCTACACGCCCTATAATATCAAGTATTAAAACGATTAGATCCCTAACTGTGAATATGGAGTTTTTATCGCCACAACTCCCAACCAGTTCGTATTTCACACGGTGAGATTTCGTTATAAATATTACTGGATGTCTAATATTTATGTAAACAACTTATTCAACGTCATATAATATTTAAAATATCGATAAATTGGACTTAACTTGATAAATATTTTACAAACAGTTAGATGCGTATCTATGATTTTGGTTTGGGGTTCTTTTTAAGGCATTAAGCGGAGAAAGTTTTATTGTTTGCTCGTCTGTTTGTCAAAGAGATAAATATGATTTGATACCGTTGGATAAAAGAGCTAAATATTAATAACGTAGTGTAATTCTAATTTCTTCTATTTTAACATTTTACAAATAAATTAAACATTACAACAGAGACTATAAAATCCAACAATTTACCAGCTGAGAACCCCTCCGCTGCCCGACTCTCTCTTGACCAGATTATGAAATTGCATATATAAGCTTTAATAACATCCATAATTTTGGAATTGAATTTAAAATCATCTTAAACAGCTTGAATACGTTATATTCATAGATGTTTATGTTTCGAAACATCAAAAAGGAGTTAAAATTATTTACCAAAAGGAAAAACAATGTCATTACCGTTACACATAACGCATTAGACATTACATCAG
The DNA here is from genome assembly GCF_012273895.1 of Zerene cesonia. Taxonomy (NCBI): domain Eukaryota; kingdom Metazoa; phylum Arthropoda; class Insecta; order Lepidoptera; family Pieridae; genus Zerene; species Zerene cesonia. Next base: position 5,398,584 of record NC_052129.1, on the reverse strand, counting down.
TTCAAAGGTTTTTAGTTAATGAATCAAACGACATCGGCTCGCAACACCTCTTTTGTGGTCGAACAGAATTGACTGAGTGCTAGGGTTGTCACCTAAGAGTCATTAATGTATCCTAATAATATAAATGAAATTTAGTCATATGGGTTATTACTTATATGTTTATTACTTTAACCACGCCAATGAATGGATTTTATTAAAAACTAGCTGCGCCCCGCGGTTTCACCCGCGTAAGTCCGTATCTCGTAGGAATAACGGGATAAAAAGTTGCCTATATGTTATTCCAGTTGTCCAGCTACCTACTTATCAAATTTCATTGCAATCGGTTCAGTAGTTTTTGCGTGAAAGAGCAACAAACACACACACATCCTTACAAACTTTCGCATTTATAATATTAGTAGGAAGTAGGAAATAGGACAGTATTTTTTCTAACAATCAAGCACTTATTCAACAACTAATTGCCCACCATACAACACCACAGCTACTTGAAGCAAACACTAAATAACTCAAACAACCCTACACCCAAAGCGAAAGATCCAAAATAACCATTCGTGTCCAACCCATTGTGCGTGATATATTTAGAATGCTTAGAAATAAACACGTGGTGGCAATTATCGCAGCGGAGATTTAAATGAGGCACCGTGGAGCCGTTAATGGGCACACTCGGCCGAAACTTCCGGCGAAATTCCGACTGGACTGGAGACAAATATTGCAAGTTGAAGTCGCTTGATGATTGTCTGGATCGAGCGTTAGGTGCGTTTGTGTAACTTCTGCGTAACTATAAATCATTCGTGTAAATTCCATTAAAAATCAACATATTTGTGTAAGTGTAAATTCCATTAAACTTCAAGATATGTGTAAGTGTAAATTCCATCAAACTTCAATATATTTGTGCAAGTGTAAATTCCATTAAACTTCAACATATGTGTAAGTGTAAATTAAATCAAACTTCAATATATTTGTGTTAGTGTAACATCTATGTAACTTCAATAATGGTAGAACTACAGTATAGTTACTTCACATGACCAAGAACTTTAGCTTTACATTGATAATGTGGATTAAAACATAACTAAGATGTCTCTCTTAACTGTATTTGTAATGTGAGATTATAACAACAAAAATGGTTCTACTAAAATAAAACTATTTCTAACTACGTACTAACTAGTGCTTAGTATTGCAGTATATCTTAGTCTTCTATTGTTACTACTTACATCAACGTAGGCAAAATAACTACAATTACTATTTATAATTATATACACATCTCGTTGTTTACCAATTACAATTAAATGAAAAACAGTTTAACATAAATTCTACATATTTTGTAATGACTACCAAAATTTCACATAAACAGTTTAACAGAGATAACACTACAAAATAAAAACTCACATGTAAAAGTGAATAAGAAACCTTCAAGCAAACCTAACCATTGTCTCAACTAAATCCACTGAAACACCCAAAGAACTAACCATCGTATAACAAAATAAAAATAATGGCCACGAACGTTGGAGCTAACTCCTCGCAAGACAATTCACTAACTAAAACAAATAACACACGAATATAAATTAATCATTCCACCAACTCGATTCTCGTGCGAAAGATTTACTGGACTTCGCAGTACTGATTTACTTCAATTTGACACAGGAACAAAGAGCACTATTGATACTCAGAGCCCGAACAATAAAGTTAAAAATATTGCATCTGCGGCGTCCAGCCGGCCGTCAAATCCATCAGAGCTGCAAAAGCGGACTGTTAGTAAATTAACGTTTTAAAAGTTTTTAATATTCTAGAACGTTCGAGAGAAAAGCGTCGGAGTTTAACATTAATCATTGCATTCGAGCGAACCTCGTCCGCTTCATACATCACACACCCTTTGAGCGCGGCGGCGCGGTCATTTGTTGAAATGCCCGCTTTTATTAACGTCTCTAACATTGTAAATGTCTCAATTCCTTTGATGACTTCCTGTTCTTGCTTCGATCCATTTTTTGTACGTTCGTCCGGTTAGAGGAGATTAATGTTATCGTCGAAGCCTCTCGCATGACCGTTGTTGCAATAAATTATCATTAAGTAACACCCTGTCTCACCTCGGCTTTATGGTTCGACTGTAAATTGTGCTTTAATACGCTGGGCCAATCAAACGCTTTACCTGCTCGCTTCACACCCGTGATAAGGACACATTTTAGCCCCAAAAAAATACTTTACCTATACTTTCATATCCATTATCATGAGAAACAAATCCCATAATATAACAAACTTACCGCGAAACCGTATATTCTGTTTCTATTTTATGTGATAAAATAGAAACAATAACTAGTAGTATAACTAGTAAATAAATATTTTCGTGTTGTTATGCCGCCTGATTTTAAGATTATTGAGGTTTAATTATTAATAAAAAAAAAGTTTTTAACAGAAAAACATAAATGTTTTTAGCGTTGGAATGCATTTTAAGCTAATGTCAAATATTAACATAAAATACAAAGTCTGCCAAAATTAGTTAGCAAGTTATGATTATGCAAATTTACATGATAAAATTAAGTATCGATTAAGTTGCAAAAATATTCCTTAATACATAAAGAGGTAGCGAGGGTCTTGTGCAAATGCTTAATGAACCACTCAGTTTTATGGTCTAGTTAGGGCTGCCACAAATGATTTTAGTTTTTTGTTTCTTTGTATGCATAACAAAAATAATTCAATTGATTTAATTACATAAACACAAATTTTCGAGTTTTAATAAGAGTATTAATTTTATATATATCATTAAAATTATTTACACACGAAAATCAAGCACCTAGTTTTTTAACTTCAATTAAACGACGAAAAAAGCACTTTCAAATATCAAAGAAAACACCCAAGCGACAGCCCTAGTCTATCCCGATAAATGGATCTGGCGTTTCGGAACGAGTATGAAACGATCGGAAAGGACACTTGCATTTCAAGGGAATAATAATAAAATTAGTTATGTAGATGATTTCATCGGATACGGTGAGCCCGCTGGATTATTTCGCAGATTATGATAGAGGCACTTCGAACGCAATAAACATTATGTGGGATTTGTAAAAAATTAATGCGAAACGGATGAATGCAGCTTTCAGACATTAAACGGTTTATTGGCGCAATTTGTTCGGTTCAATAGTATACTTTTTAACTGTAGATATGTGTGTTATTACATCACACTAATATTATAGATGTGAAAGTTTGTTTGTTTGGATGTTTGCCCGTCAATCACGATGAAACTAATGAACGGATTTTGATGAAATTTAGTTCACAGACGAGGTATGAGCTGACTTGGGTCATAGGATATTTTTTATTCTGATTAAATGCTCCCTTGGGATAATACTGATCTGATTTTAAACTGACCTTATTATATATAATTTATTTTAAACCAGAACTAGCACTAAATTTTAATTTCGTAATAATTATTTAATTTCACGGTTATAGAATCGCCTCATAATACTCTCTCAGGATTACGATAATTTTATAGGCTTAGATAGTTCTGAATTTATAATCTACAAAATCACCCGTCCCCACTTTAATATAAACTACAATGTTGAAATAATTTCTGCTAAGCATAATTTAGTAGTACTTATCGCCCGCAGTAATTATTTTATGGCACTAAATTTAGATTTTCTTTATAAAAGCACCGTTTACATATCGCTTTTTAGTGTATAGGATAAGAATTGCATTGCAGCCGGCTAATTTAATACTTTTATATGGTTTTAATATGATTATTTAAAAGTTGTAACATTCACTATATTCATGCATACATACAAGATAAAATTAACAATAGATCATTTAGTTTTAAATATCATTCCAAAATAACTATCCGTTTACTATATTTATTATATTTATACCATATATTTATACCATATATTTATACCATATATGGTTTTAATATTTATTTATAATTACTGTAATTTACCACGAATAGTGTTTTTGAATTCTCACGTTTTGCACAACCTATAGTTTTTAGCTTCATACAAATAAGGTCTAAAATTACTCACTGAGCATGATGGTGATAATGCGTTGCGTGGTGCATGGTACCAGATGCGGATGGCGCAGTGGTGGCATGGAACGCAGCAAACGCCGACGGAAACTGCAGTGGCAGGAAACCGTTGCCCGCAGGTCCGACAGCCTCCCGGTCAGGCATTATAGAGTCCTAGCATTATTAGTCTTTGAACATCAGAAAATCACACACAAACACGATCAAGTCATCTCCACTCTTTTCTCTGTTCTCGTCATTGTCGCGCTATAATGTCGCGGCGCGTTCCGTTCTGATTGGCATTCTGTCACCTGGAACAAAGAAATGTATTTGTTGTTATTTGTTTATTGAAGTGAAAACTTCTTTAGACGCGTTGAGCGTTTTGGTAGAGGGTAAAATCCTCGGTTCGCGTCACCGACATGCTAATGATAATAGTATATCTATAGCTATGGAGAGCCAGACTAGCGCACGCGCAGTAGCCTGTGTGCACGTATACACTAATACATCGACTATTTCTGACTGTATTATGTGCGCGTACATAAAAAATTTCATATAATTTTGCATATAGTTTTAATTACTCTCAACTTAATAGTTCCGTTTTCACATCTATCGGCAGTCCCACGACTGCTACTGTTTTTTTTTTATAATTTATATACTTGGTAGCAGTGTTGTTGTTAAAGTGGTAAATGTGAAAACTTTGTTATGACGATTCAAAAGTACTTCTAATTGAATAAATAAATGTTTGAGTTTTAGTTTGAGCTTTTATCATTGCAGGCGGGTTGTTTTTATAACTTCTATGTAAATTGTTCTAACGTCAAATTTATTAAAATAATAATTTAAGTCTTTCATAAGTGTGTTGTGCTGTCCCTGATAAATAAATGTTTCTTTCTTTTTTTTCTTTCTAAATCCCATTTCCATTACAACCTATCAACCAGTCACAGCGCTCTTATACATTCGGTGTTTATATTTTTAATTTAAATTATATAATACTAGTAGTCTGCCCCGGCTTCGCCCGTGGTATGTACCATATATAGCCTATGTCACTCAGCGAAGTTGCAGCTTTCTAATAGTGAAAGAATTTTTAAAATCGGTCCAGTAGTTTTTGAGCATATCCATTACAAACAAACAAACAAACAAATGAAATATAATAGTTTAAAAAAACTAAAAAACACGCTTTAACAAAAATCATATTTTGCAAATTGAAAACTGGAATAATTTTATCAAATTAGTGTATTGTCATCGGTCCTCAATAAATCTACAAAGTTTGAACGAAATCTGGCCGTTTAAAGTGTCAAAATCGCGCCCAAAGAAGTCGGTTACAAACAAACATACAGGTGAAGCTAATAAAAAGCGTGTAAAAAATCAAATCTTTCCTCTTTACAATATCAGTATGGACGATCGAAACATTCAGAAGATTATACTCAAAGATGTTACAAACGATCCAGTTAACGCCGCGCATTTTGGTGACTTGCGAGGATCCAAACCACTTAAAGCAATTAATTCGTTTATGTGATGACCTACAAACAGTTATATTAACTTCGCTTATTAATGGATCGAAAACATAGGTCAAGCGCGAATCGGGCTAGCGACACTTCGAGTTCCGTACCTTATCCGTATGTAATAAGCTAAAGAACAACGGCAGTCTGAAAAATGTATCACCCATCCAATTTATGACCGTGACAAACGTTGCTTAACCCAGTTTTTACTACTAACAATTATTTCAAATTAAGAACAGATCCAATGTGCTTATAATTAAATACAAATAATTCATCAAAATTACAAACAAACAAAACAGTCTTATTAATACTAAAACATCGTCCCAGCTATGCACTCGTTCAAATTAGCAGGACAAAAATGTACTATCCAAAAGCCGTATACCGTAAAAGGCGGCTAAATTATGAAATCATAACGATATGTTAGCATGTTCTGAAAAGGGCAACATTTGAATTCGACAGGTTTTTATCGGCCCCTTCGTAGTTTAAGACGGGTGTACACTAGACGCATGCAAAGACTACCTAGAGTAATTTTTATGACAAACGAAAATCTCATCTCGGATTTTAAAAATTTATCTTTGTATAATTATAGGCAAATGCCAAGTCAATTGGTTATACAAGTAAATTGCATGACATTTTAGAATTTTTAACAGTAATAAATATTTAGAAATTTTATCTGTAATTCGAGAGAGTCCTGACTCTCCCACTTACACTGGACATTGGCGCAGTCCCTCCGTTGGGTGAAGCCATTAACAAAGAGGAGAAGAAGATGAAGACTTTTTAACGGATTTTAAACGCGATTTATTCACTATATTATTAACCCGACGTTTCGAACACTTTACAGCGAGCGTGGTCACGGGGAGTCCCCCCGTTCAAAAGTGTTTTATTTCTAAATGTATACTCGCATAAAATCAAACACAAGAAAATACTATATTAATAAATATTACTAAACTTCACCTGTATGAATATTTACAAGTCACCTATATGGTATTTTTGTTTAAAAATTCTTAGATACGGTTATTTGATTATGTTTGTAAGACAAACTTTACTTATATATCGTTTACTCAAAATATTTTCTTAAATAAACACATTCAATCATGTTATATTTATTTATAAAGCATTTAATTAAGAAATATTATTCTGTCTCCAAAATGTCACCTAGTGTAAATCAACCTTAACGCTATTAAGGAGCCTTTAGTAAAATTCCTTCTGTAATTAATGAAGATGTGATTGTTTTGAACGTGCATTGTCCCCTAAATGGTATGACTAGTGCGGTCGTAAATATTATATCGATATCGATGAAATCATTCCTATCATTATTATGTAGGTGAAGTGTATCAAATTGTTTACACTACATTTGTTAATACGGTTAAGCGTGTTATGAAATCGTACTTTAATATTATAAAGGCGAAAGTTTGTAAGGATGTGTGTGTGTTTATTGCTCTTTCACGCAAAAACTACTGAACCGATTGCAATGAAATTTAGTACGTCTATACCTGAACAACTGGAATAACACATAGGTAACTTTTTATCCCTTATATTTCCTTGATATTCTTACGGGATACGGACTTACACAGCGAAACCGCGGGGCGCAGCTAGTTTCTTATAATTGGCTTCTATTCTTAAAATTATAACTTCGTTTTCTGTCTACCACTAGGTTTAACCTGGTACATTCAGTTAACGCCATCGCGTGGCTACTGAAGACGTAACTAACGTTACCAGATGGCGCCTATTTATAATTAATATCGATAAAACAATTATTATCAATTTAAGGTATATCTTATTTAATAAGTATATGTATGTATCAATAGGCCCAATAACCAATATAAATATATAATAACATATACAGATAGGTATGCAAATGAAGGAACGGTAGTTTCTACAATAACATTTAAAACTAATAATAGCGAAGCGCGAATTCCTCGTAAAATACCATGTAAATGATCATTAGATTATTATTTGCATATACTTGTGAAATGGCATGTTACGTTCGAAATGTTGAATTCACGTTAATTGTAGTGTTAAAATGTAAAGTATACTCGAAATGAGAGTCGTATAAGAGTATTTGAATTAATATGTGTTAAAAGCTGTTAAATTACCGACTTTAACCTATATAACTTTACCAAATATAATAAAATATATATAGTTAATATGTACTGCGTACATCTCTGAGTAAAATTATTATAAAAATTATTTCGACACAAATATCGATATTAATGCCACATCTCTAGCTTCAAAAAGCGCGTAATGCGCACACGCATGCCGTTCAACTTAATACGGACCTTAATTACGATTTAATTGTTTTTTAGCCGTCGAACTGTCCAGAATTCCACGAAATCGTCTATCCTTATGGTGTCGGGGCTCACTCTTAACCGGGTCATTATTATATATTTCATCATCGATTTTTAATCGACTTTTTTATCGACTCGGGTCGATAAACCTCATGTAACTGTAACCACAATCTTTGGGAGATATTTTCACTTTAATTGAGTGATACTCGATTAAGAGAGCTCTTTGGTTATGACAGGACACACATTGACATAACATGTACGTAAATAGCACGCACACGTGCGCAGGAGTTTTTTTAATGAGACAATTTGTTTTCAACACCAGGTCCAATGAAGTAGAGGCCATATCTAATAGGTGACTATTGTCCAGCGTGACTTATAGCCGAGTGGTACGAATGGGTCCGTGATGCGAAGTTAAATTGTTCATTAGGCGACGCTAGGTGACGTTTCGCGTGGAGCATAATTGGCCTGACGGTTTTATTTAATTTCAATATGTCAGCGTGTGATTGGCAGATTGATTTGTTGTAGAAAGTGGACGGTATGTGTGTTGGAGAATTTGATTTTTGATTTTTTGTTTTATAGCATTGAAATGCTTTGCAAATGGGACGTTTCATCACAAGGCGAGATTCGAACCCGCATAATTTTGCCGAACCGTAGAAAAATGACGCGAAATCCCGCCTTGTGATCAATTTTTTTCTACAGTAAAATTTCTCATCAGATTTTTTTGAATACCACTCCATTATAATTGTGACATATGTGATGTGAGATTATGCGTCTGTCTGTTCTCCACGCTGAACTGATTTGGATGTGATTTTGCGCTAAGAAGAATCGAGAATGATAAAAATATAGAACCCCGATATCTATATTTTTCGTTTACTTCCCGTGCGAAGCAAAGAAGCTAACAGTTAACCGCCCATAATAATATAAACTAGTCAAAATTCAAATGCTGGTATATGCACCATTTCGCCAAACTGTAAATGTCGCACGAATAAAGTAGTCTACATATGTATGCAGTACGACACTTCAGACAATTAGAAATGGTTTGTTTCACCCGTAAATAATCACCTGCACGTGTGTAAAATGACAATTACTACGAAAATTCAAAAAGTTCTCGGCACCTAGCGTTTGCTCAGTTCCGAAATACGTGAAGGCGATTGGTCGGTTATTGAGCGTTTGAGAAATGCTCTCTTCTGATTGGTAGTTATTCGATGCAACGATATCTCATTATCTTTGTTAGTTTTGGTTGAATCAAGAGTTATTGGGATGATCCAGCTGATATAAGCATAGATCAGGCTCTCAATTTGTACTATTTATACTAATTTGTACTACTAAATAGACTAATTCTAAGAATAAGTCTATTTAGTTACAGAAAAACTATATTTATCATTTACTACGAACAACAAACTAATACTCCAAGAGTTGCGCTGCCGCGTTCCATCCCTTTCCGCCCCATACAGTGTGACAGCGACAGTCGCTTATTAACCCGTCCAACGAAACATAGAATCGGCTGATCCTTTATATTTCGTTTAGGATTCCATACGCGAACGTGTATTCATCCATAAATTACAATGAGTTTGTGGCAAGCGTATACGGCCTTTGAGGACCGCGGTACGTGCGTCCGTTTGATGATATATAGTGATAATTGTTATCATTGTAATAAATTTACAGTTTAAATCACGCTATGATACTTCAACTAGGCTTTAACATTGTTCTTGTATAGAGTATGTAAGGGAATAACCTGGCGATCCGAATCAGGATAGTGAGGTACTCATGAAATTAGGGTACTGTTGTCCTTATACGTGTAATTCTGTACGTTGAATGTGGGTCATAATCAAGTCTAAAAGAGTCGGTTACATACAGACATAAAAGCATACAAATGAAGCTAATAAAGCTTGTGAAAAAGCTTATGAAAGCCACTCCGAGTTACACATAATTTGACTAAAAAAAATACTCAAATATGGCCTATAAAAGTCCTTTTTTAGTGAACAAATTTTACAAAAATCTGTCCAGCCGTTTTGTAGCTAATTCTTAACAAACTTTCCTCTTTATATACTACTAACTAACATAGAGCATGTGCTATATTTGTGTAAGACGGGCGGAGCCAGGGGAAATGGCCAGTTCGTAAGTATGGCCCCTGTTAAACATAATATAAATAACTACATTTAATCAAGCGAAGCGAGCGAAACCTCGGGGCGCAATATGACAATATTTATCAATGTTAAACGTTTAGTAATTATACTAAGATAGTTAAAGGATAATTTATTTACTATTTTTAAGCAGGTGTGGTTTCGGACATCATTTTCCACCTGTAGGTTAAATAGTTAATTTGATATTAATTGGTTTTGAACTCACTTGTATCTTTTAGTTAAGTGTTAAAAGTTAAGTATCATTTATATGGAAAAAATATTATTATCAGACGTATAAAAATTGTTAGAATTAACTTCCAGAGGTTTATCTTTCTAGATGGAGTTTTTTATGCAAATTCATATCTATAATATTAATAGCGGTTAATTTATATGTTTGTTTGTGTACTAAAAGTCTTAAAATTACTGAACCGGCATACGATAAAAGATATGGTTACGTTTTTGTCTTGTTATGTAAATAAAAATTAATCGCCAAATGTGTTTTGCGTTTAACTCGAAAACGGCTCGACCAACTCGGCTAATATAATGTTTGTTTAACTTTTTTGTTATGGCAAATGGAAGGTACTTACGGAGAAAAAACACGAACCACGGATGAAGCCGGGGCGAACCGCTAAGTTATCAATAAAACGACTTATAAATCCTGCTATTACTATAAATGCGAAAGTTTATAAGGATGTGTGTGTGTTTGTTGCTCTTTCACGCAAAAACTACTGAACCGATTGCAATGAAATTTGGTACGTTGACAGCTGAACAACTGGAATAACAAATAGGCAACTTTTTATCCCGATATTCCTACTTGATACGGACTTACGCGGTGAAACCGCGGGGCGCAGCTAGTAGAAAATAAATAACTTATCAGTTTAACACGAACTCAAACTCAAACTCAAACATATATTTATTCAATCAGACTTCTTATAGAATCACTCTCGTATCGCCCTTACATAGTTTTAACATTTACCACCGTTTCGGAAAACAGTTTCTACAGAGAAGAGCCCACAAGAAACTCTGTTGTTGCTCTTTTAAAATAACAAGTAGCGAACGAAGTTCAGGTGAAGCAATAAAATGTAAATAGTATTTAATTCAATATATGGCCATTAATAAGGCGCGTGCCGTGAAACTCAAAACACAACCAGCCTAGACTGTCTATAGTACGTCTGCGGATCTAGAATTTATTGCGCTATTGTCAAAGCCATATACTTGAACTGCACAGCGATCCATTCACACCGAATTTTATGTTCCTTATATTTTATTACTGATCGCTGTCGACTTCTTAATGACGCTAAACAGAATCGAAATTAACATCACTTATCCCAATAGGAATAACGTGCATTTTCGATTGACAAATTCTATTTATGCCCTGAATTTGTTGGCTTATTCTAAACATGAGGAAAGGATGCGATGGTGTCGGAATAAAAAGTTGTAAAATCGAGGTGAAATTTCGTCTGCGCTATGCTTTTATATATACAGTTTATGGCCGGTTTATTTGTTTTAAAAGAAATTGATGCTATAAAGATTAGAACGTTTTTAATATTATTAATTTATTGATTCAAGGAAGACGGTTATTTAAGTGTTTTTCTATGAATTTAACATGAATATAGCGATGCGTTTGTCTTATAAATGACGTTATTTACCTGACTAGTGCTTGTGTCGGGTTTCATAGTTTAAATAATTCAACAGATTTAATGTATGGCTGTGAAAATATTGAACGAAATTTGAAAAATATTTAAAGAATAATGCTGTATGAGAAATATTTTGCTTGCATTATAGTGACTGTTTATCTGTTATAGATAATGTATAAGGGGGCGGCCTTATCACTTTAGAGTGATTTCTTCCAAGCAACCCCTTACTTAATCTAACTAATACAACAACTTATCAATAATTTGTGTTCTTTTGAACTTTTAATCCTTACAGAAATATAGAGGATAAAGTTTTGATCTAAAAGAATAGGATGAATTTAAAAATAATTAAACATATATAATAGCAGTCCACCCCGGCTCTCCCCGTGCTACTTATATTTAATCACTCAGTGCAGATGCATCTCTAAAGGCGAAATAATTTTTGAAATATATCCTTATAATACAGACGAATACTTGTGCTCTGCTTTGTTTTTAATAAATTAGAAATAAATACACATTCGATCAGTTATCAATGTAGTCTACGTATACTTCATAGTAAAAAATCATATTATTCACAAAAAACGCTCATGTCCTATCCGTCCAATTATTCTCTCGATTCATTTAACACAACCATAAACGAATGTAAGACGAATGGTCTATAAAGTATCAACGTTTATTGGTGCTCGGCGAAGACATATATATCGGAACCATGAGTACTTTATTTACGGAATCTCTTGAATAAAAGTCTCAACACTACATAACTCTTTACGGTACAAGGTCGCAAATATCTTGGCTTCTATTCATTCGATGAGAATAATTTTTATTGTACAGAAATAGTACTAAGTACGAATAATACCACCCGCGGTTTTCGAATGTTCTAGAATCTACAATCTACTCTAAGAAACAACTAACACTATTTATTTTAGTAGAAGCATTAGTTATATAAATAAATAAAGAAATATTAAATAAAATTTCTTTATTTGTTTCAAAAAGTTTCACTATAGACTTGATGATATGCAAATGAGATAAAACATACTAAGTTAATTAAATTTTTACATTTGATTGTGTTTAAATTGTCAGTATTTTAGACATTTTTAAATAGTAGAAAAAAATTGGCGGGATTCGATTCCGCGTCATCACGCCGAACCGTGGTAACGTATATAAACGTAGTTGGTATTTTTCAATAAACGCATTCACAAAAATAAAAATGCAAAAATGCCTTATACGCTTCCTTTAAAACCCTTAATCATATTCTAGTTCTGGTTATCTCAATTATATCCACAACTAGCTGCGCCCCGCGGTTTCACCCGCGTAAGTCCGTATCCCATAAGGATATCGGGATAAAAAGTTGCCTATATGTTATTCCAGTTGTCCAGCTGTCTACGTACCAAATGTCATTACAATCAGTTCAGTAGTTTTCGTGAAAGAGTAACAAACACACACACATCCTTACAAACTTTCGCATTTATAATATCAGTAGGATTTGTAGGACATTCACTAAATATTACTAAAACCATCAGACAAACAAAAACATTTACATCTACCCTCATCCATATACCATCAATCGCAAAGCGAACATAAAAAATTCGATATAAGACAGCCTTACGACGCTCGCCCGAAAGGCTTCTAACTAATTGAAATGTGCATGAAGCTCGCATATGCGGCGTTAAATTACACTATCCATCTGGAATACTAAATACTCACTTTCGAATTAAACATTTAACGATCACCAGCAACGTAAAGAAATTCAAAGAAGTAGCACGAAGCACCATCGTGCTTCTTACCATCAAAGAAGATAAAAACATGTGTGAATCAAAAAATTTTTTCTTACTTTTATTTTATGAAATTATAAGAGTTGAAACATTGTATAGAGTAACTAGCTGCGCCCCGTGGTTTCACCCGCGTTGGTACGTATCCCGTAGGAATATCGGGATAAAAAGTTGCCTATATGTTATTCCAGTCATGCAGTTGTCTACGTACCAAATTTCAATGCAATCGGTTCAGTGGTTTTTGAAAGAGCAACAAACACACACACATCCGTACAAACTTTTGCATTTATAATATTAGTAGGATTAGTAGGATAGGATAGGATAAGAGTTGAAGCATTATATAGAATAATTACATTATTATGTAAGCATTTAATGCAATTGCTGGATTTGTTAAAAAAAAATTCGCACATTAAACTACTTATCGGTAATTAACATGCACTAAGATTATGGACATCTCTGGGGGAGGCGAAGATTATGGCATTTGTCATATGCATGTAATTATAATATGCAAGTAGGATGTATAAGGATAGATAAATACTTTAATAACCTCAGTTTCTTTTACTTCACCCAATAGAGAGACTTCCCAATTCCCTTGTAAGTGAGAGAATTATATATTTAAAAGTTATATATTTGATATAACTTTTTATTGTTATTAAAGGCGTGTTTGATGTAAGATAAATAGCATTTTCTTGTGTTTGATTTTACGCGAGTATTACATTTAGAAATTAAAGACTTATTGATTTTAAGTCTCCCCGTAACCACGCTCGGTGTAAAGTTTTCGAAACGTCGTGTTAATAATATAATGAATACGCGTTTAAAATCCGTTAATAAGTAAGATAGATATTAGAATTCATGGTTTAAAGTGCAATAAAGACTGAATACTAAGCTTAATATTTGTACTTAGTCTTTGCAAATGAGTGTGAAATAGATACTTTAGACATTTCTCAAAATACAATAACTTTACCATTATGCAAACAACAAATTCAAAAAGCAATATTCAAATTTAAAAATAGAATCCCTTACGAAACTTTCGACTTCAAATAAAGAACGTTCGAAGAAATTTTCGAAATTTTTTTTTTTTATTTTTTAAATAAAGAATTCGCCAGCATTCATAAGTGTATTGTAACGTCAAACGGTCGTACATTACGTAACATTTTTCTAAGGACCCGAGGGTGGAACCGCGGGGCGTAATAATGTGCCGCTTATCTCTATTCTTAGAAGTCGGTCCCTGCATACTGATCTGTAAACTACCTGATTAAGGCGAAGTGTTAGAGGAAATTTGAACTACTGGAATAAGTTAACAAAAGTATTCATTTGTGGTTTAATTTAGACTAAAACTCATAATTTTCATATTAAAAATAATTGAAGCAAATGTTAAAGCTGCTTTTATTCGAATTCTCAAGAAAGTCAACAGTAACTCGTTTCAAGCCAATCATTTATATAAATTATATTGTACATACTTCCAGACATTGCAATTAAATTTAATACCCAGCACTTATATTAAGTGTTACCATTTCCACACAGAAGTTCATATAAATTTCAATTTGAACTCATATGTATGTTTAAAAATAGACACGTAAACAGAGCAATAAGTATTCAATGAGTTATTAATATTAATTGTATAATTGACGACTTAGTCTGGACTCCATTAATTTTATTATTAATGCGAACTTGAATTACATTTTCCACCGATAACGCTGCTCTTGCCCTTTTACATTAGTATATTAATCACATTTTGTAAATATGGCTATATTTAGCGATAACATTCGCTTTAAAATAGAGAACTTTATGACTTTCCAAGCATCATTAACTAAAAAAAAACATGTGATATTCTTACAAAAAAAAAAAAAATATTTCAAAAATCTTCCCCTTAACACAGCCTAGTAGCCACAATGCAGTATTAGAATGTTAAGCTAAACGCAGTGTGTGGCTAGGCTGGTTCTAACTGGGCTCAGACAAAGCCTAGCCTGCCTGGACATCTGGCCTTTTGTTATTCAAACGTAGTGGCATAATAAGTACTCGCTTGGTATGTAATTTGCTAACGCGTGAAAGTCATTGTCAAGATTGAGGATACGGTTAAATTGAGAAAAGAAAATTCTTTATTTTTTATAACAATATTCGTATTTTTCCATGTATGTGTTGTCTGGTAAATAAACTAAATTTAAAAAAAAAAACAATATTAATCTACATAACATTTCGTAGATTTAAATTTAAAAATAGAATTTCATAATGTGTCATCTTCTAAATTCGAAAGTGACGAATATCGTTTGTTTTCGAAAACAATGCGAATTCTTAATTTGAAAATGCTATTCTACAGGCATAGAGCACGAAATCGAAATAACTAGCATAGTGTTTCACAAAAACTGCTCACAAAACCCATATTGCTCCCACTGAGCTATGAACGAGCGTGCGGTCGACGATTTCACGGTCAATTGATTTGACAACTACTCCAAAAACCACAAAATTAATTATTCGATAGATTAAATTTTACAATATCTTTGTTTCTATAAGGCACGACTGTCTTTATATATTTAGACTAACTGACAAACATCCTCCCATGGTATCCCTAATCTGCTAACGCAATAACCTACGACCTATCAGACCTACAAATTATATAAATCTTCTATAATAAATAATCTTCAATAATATAGATAAAGCCATTAAGGAAGAGTTTGCAAATGACACGAGAACTGTATATATAACTTGTGGGCCGCCCTGGCTTCGCTCGTGGTACACAAATAGCCCATGTCACTAAGTGAACATGCAAATTTCTTGTAAAAGAATTTTCGAAATCGGTCCAGCAGTTTTTGTGTGAACGTAACATACAGACAAAAACACAAATGTGTCCACTTCACAATATTAGTCTAGATATATAGATAGATATACAAAACAGTTTTAAACAGCCAGTTCCAGCCTGCGGTGACCATTTCACAGGCAGTTGGTGCTAACGCGCAATTTGTATAACTGACCACAAGGGATTGTGTTGCGCGGTTTCTCTCGGCTGTTTTATAATACGAGACGCAAGGAGTAGATGGACTATGTCGGGTTTGAGATTTAAGCATTCATACATTTGTTGAAGTGAAAACTTCTTTAGGCGCGTTGAGCGTTTTGGTAGAGGGTAAAATCCTCGGTTCGCGTCACCGACATGCTAATGATAATAGTATATCTATAGCTATGGAGAGCCAGACTAGCGCACGCGCAGTAGCCTGTGTACACGTATACACTAATACATCGACTATTTCTGACTGTATTATGTGCGCGTACATAAAAAATTTCATATAATTTTTGCATATAGTTTTAATTACTCTGAACTTAATAGTTCCGTTTTCACTTCTATCGGCAGTCCCACGACTGCTACTGTTTTTTTTTATTTTTATATGTGGCAGTCGAGCACGCTTCGGCACGAATTGAGCCAGCTCGCACCGGGGAAGCACACACCCACAGACCGCCGTGAAATACTAGCTAGCTACTGTATTTCATACGGTCAGTGAGGGAGCCGGAGGCCCGTTTTCTTTTCTTCACCTTCCCCGTCCTTTCCTTCTTTCCACCCCACAATCCTTTTCTTATCCCTTTTCCCTCAAAAGCGCATTTCAGTTTGTGGGCGATGGTGATCGCTTACCATCAGCCAAACCACCAGCTCAAATGTCCGCTTAGACATAAAAAAACACAACATTTGTACAAACTTTTGCCAGGAATTGCCAGGAATATGAATCGATCATAGACGACTTTGTTTAAATAATGTATTGTTTATCGCAACTGCGATAGAAGGGTAATGTTTTTCATGCGTATTTTTATTGTTTTCTTATAGCTAAGTCTATTTCTTTGGAGTTTCCTGTAGCCCAAACCGCTGGACAGATTTTGACATATGAGGTGTCGTTGTGATCATCTGAATTGTGGCAGTGACGTGGGCTACATAAATAAACGCAATAGCGCCCACAAATTAAAGAAAGGGGTGGGTTTGTATTGTTTTTAAATAAGCAATATGGATATCCAATGACTGATCGAAAAAATACCATCACAAAAAAAAAACTAAAAAGCTAACAGACGGGTGCAAAAACCGCAAATTTCATGTTTGCATTGCAATCATTTGTTTATCCGCGTGTTTAGCTCGAAAATAACTTATTGTTTCGTTCTACAATTACAGAGCTAAAGCAGAGAGCGCGTGACCAACGCCAAACATCGGCCACATTGTTGCCATATGTAAAAATATTCAGCTCCCGCAATCGCTGTTACAATTTTACAATGGTTAATAAAAGGGTTGTTTGATGAATTATTATAGCTGCAGGGCATTAACGTTCTGGGAAACATTGTTTGGAACGGAATTGCGTGACTATATTAGTGGTGTTAAAAGTCCAGCAAGCATTCGTGCAGGTTGTTTTAGTGCGTTTTAATTTGTTTGTGTAAATACATGTATTATGTTTATAAATTGGAAAGGCGAACGTGTGTTATTAATTGTAAAGAGATAGAAAACTACATTGACTGTAAGTTCTTGCATATCTGCTTTAAACATTAGCAGAATCCGTCTTCAGTAGGATCGTGGGTTGCCATTAAAGAAAAAGGAGAAGAAAACTACGTACGAGGACTTAAATTATTCGTAAATACATTGTATAATTTTCAATGCTTTATCTTTAAAAACACACAATTCCTTCGACACAATCGATAAAAGAAATATTCCAAATTTCCCGCCCAATACAGGCATCCAATCATCATAATTAAAAATTCAATTATTTACACGTCATTAGCGACTGAATAAATGCTCTAAAAAACTCCCGAAGCTGGCAACATTTTACTTGATTGGCAGGTGTTACCCTATTATGTTTTATTTATTGCGTTTCATTACACCCCGTAAGGTTGGACAGGAGTCATTTTATAAATTAATGACATAATTGAAGCTGGCAACACCGTGTGCTGGACTAATGGTTGATTTATACTTTAAATTTTTTCGTGTAATTATTTTAAATGGGAAATGCTGACCTTTATTTTTAATAGTGCCCTTGCGATGGTGGCATTGCGAAAGGCTAGGTTATGTGAATATAATTTTTTCAATATTTATTTGCACTTTGTAGGGAGAAACGAGAGATGTTTTTTCATGTATAACTCGGTTACTTAAGGCAGTAATAAACTTAGTTCAGAATGGTTATTATTCTTCAAACACTACAGTCTAAGAATTTCAGAAAGTTCTCCCTGTAATAGTAATAATAAAAAATAAAGCTTTTGATAAAACAAAAGTCCACGGTTAAAATTGCTTGGTAATATATATAAAATGATTTCATACTGCAATAACATATTTTGTCAGTCTCCAGGGTATAACTGCATAAGAACTTTTTTTTTGCATTAACTAAATTAAAACATTATCTATATGGGATTCCTTGGTTTTATACAAATGAGTTTCTCCATTTATCCGAGCTTTTTATTACTATATCGGAATATTAAACCATTTTAAATGTAAGTTGTACACGCTATTCCGTTTTTAAATCAATAAAATCAAGGTTTGTTAAACACTTCAATTTCCTGCTCTGGAGATATTTATATTTAAGAACCACCTGTTCAATACTGTTTGTGTACACTGTACCACATAATGCCTTTATAATTATCGAAGAAAAAAAAAATTAAAAAAATTTTTGCGTTTCAACAGCTCTTAATGGATACATCTGGTGAAAACAGCCCATAGATGGCGTTTTACAATATGTCATTTGATCAAGCTCATATTTATGAGGATACCGCTATGCAATTTATTGTTTTTGCACAGTGCGTTGATTACGATATATATTTATGAGTTTCGTATTGTTTATTGCTTAATATTTGTTCTTGAATCTTTTTTCAGCATGTTGTATGGAATGTGATGATTTAATGTTGCCATCTCAGATTGTATTTATTATAACGCTGCGGTGTATATCAATTTCGCTTCTTAAACGAGCTGGTGCATTTGCTAAATTACTTTTTACATCATTTTGATGGAATTTTTAAGGCGTGATTACAATATATGTATGTCAGTTACAGATTATTGATGAAATAATTGTTTTTAATATTTAAGAAATAGATACAGAACTCTATGAATGTTTAATTCCAAAATTATGATTGTACTAAACGACATGACGATTCCTTTAAAGACATAGATCTAAATATAACATCCAAATAGACAAACCAGACAAAAAACATCCACACGTAAACTAAAAGATCGCGTGCGCAAACAAATAGCATCAATTAAAAACTCATCGACACACTAATTCAATACATTTCACGAGGATAATCGAGAAGTTGCGACCGATTGATCGATTTGACCTACAAGTCGATTAGTATTAATATGGTAGCAGACACTTAAACATCAAGTGAAATTATAGGTTTTGTATGGTTTTTCATACTAGTTTATGTTCTCATGGCTGACAAAAAATCTCTCACTTGCCTCATCAAGTTGCTCCGTTCGATTATGTATACGCTACGCTGTCGTCTCTACAACGGATATAATATGGAGCTGATAAAATTGTAAGTGCGCTTTTTTAGAATAAATTTGTAATGCGTTTTTGTATTTGTATTGTAATGTACATGATGAACAGTACGACTAACCGGCGTAATTATATTGTTAAATATTGTAATACCTTTAAATAACTATATCATATATTCTATATATCGTAAATGCTGATGTATTTATTCATTACAATCAGAAGACGAAGTAAATTCTCAAGTTTGTAGCAAGGGTGGTATTAACAGCTCCATGGAGACTTGTAACTAATCGAGTGACGGCTGATAGAGTCCGTCGAGATAATGACATGAGCGGTAAAAACGCGACAGTTGATTATTTATCATCCGTTGGCCTCTTTAATTATCGGACGGGTCTGTGTGTGCCCGCCTTAATGCTCGTGTGTTGCCGCCTTTACTTTAAAGGGTAGGTGCCAGGCATTTTTTTCTCAACTAGCTGGTTGATCCGGGTTATATTTTTCTGATATTTATGTTCATTTGTTTTAATTTTTTTTTCTGTTAGTTGTATTACAAACTTATTGTATTTATTCAATTAGTAATTTATAAATAATAAAACACATTTTTATATCACTTCTATGTATCATTAAATCTTTAAAGCTACGCAACGGATTTTGATGGGGTTTTATTTAATAGATAGAGTGATTCAAGAGGAATGTCTATGTAATAACATCTATTAAACTACTCCAAATTTAACGCATGCGAAGCCGCGGGCAAGAGCTATTTTTATACATTAGATTCAATAGTATCATTGGCATGTTTTATTTACCCAAAAATCAAGGGTCCGCAAGGGCCAAGTCTCAGATTATCTTTTTAACCCTAAACCGCATACGATTTGGTCTTTATCAGCATCGCTGGGTATCGCAATAAATCTGCGAGGGTTAATTAAATGCCAATGCTATATGTGTTTATAAGAAAACGCTTGTGTGGTATAACACATGAGAAAATGCGATTTTCCATACTTAGATATTTTTAATCTGGGCAATACTGTTAACTGTTTTATACTCTATTGCAATAAGAAACCTGAAAATACAGCTTAAATAAAAGTACCATGTCGAGAAATTTAAATTTGATTTTTAGTTTTATAGCATTGAAATGCTTTATAAATGAGATTTTTTTTTAGCTTTAAAGCATTTCAATGCTATAAAACTAAAAATTAAAAACAAAAGTTAACTCTATTTCATTATTTCCATAGTACTCAGGGTACGGAAATAAGATTAAGAAGCAAGAACTGATAGGAGAACAACAAAACCGAGAGAGGGAGAGAGAGAGAGAGAGAGAGAGAGAGAGAGGGGGGGAGAGAGAGAGAGAGAGAGGGAGAGAGAGAGAGAGAGAGAGAGGAATCAGACCCAGAACCAATAGCGTCATTCAAAAGAAAGGTTTCCGAAACGAAAGGCTCCGAATTAAACGTACGAGAAGCCGCGGGCAAAAGCTAGTGTTATTTAAAATAATACTCATTGCTTCAACGCATCATCAATATCAATATTTAAAAAACCTTTTCACTCTGCACGCAATATTTAAAAAAACCGTTTTAAACTCGTTAAACAGAGACAGGTAAATAAAAGCTAATATTAAAGTTCCCAGCTTGTACAAGATTAAAATCACGCAACTTGATACCAGTTACAATATCAGACATCTAGGTAAGATCGCGCCCGGGCGACACTTGAGCAAAAACAAGAATGCAGCATCCACTATCGATACACCAACACTAGTGTCGATGTATTTTTATCGTGCGTGTCGTGATTTTTTTGTTGGGTAAATAGGGTTGACGCAAGGAGTTGTGTTGCCATACGACATTAGCTGAAATAAATTTGTGGTTCATCTGATTTACTGTAATTTAAGTGTGGATGTAGATTGAATTTGGATGTGATAAATTTTATTGATTAGTTATTTAATTAATTAAACTAATTTTGTAGTAAAGAGAATAATACGCAATATATACGATATATGTCTTATTTAAAAAGCAACTGCACTTCAATCAATACTCACTGAATCAAGAATCACTGATCGTGCTGTGTTAGGTAAGAAAATTTATTAACATATCATTGTGTGAAACATGAACTTCCAGATGGTTATGGAATAAGAGATCAGAAGAGATTTCTTACCCCATAACCGAACCACCAGATTTGCCCCCTAATAGAAACACCGGGATTCCTAGCTATAGAGTGAGCTAGGAGTCACCACATATTAATATACTATACAAAAAATAATTAACAAAATACGTATCGATGAATAATAAAGATGAACGAACATTTACGCTATCCAATGAAAAGGTCAGAATGATTTATTAATTTAAAACTCATTAAAGCACTTGTATTTATGTGACAAATCCCGCCCACCGGCGTAATGTATGCGTTGATGTTATATTGCCTACAAATAGATTTATGTATATTAAACCTTATTTATATATACATATAGATGTATATAGATACAAAGCAGACAATTTTTAACACGGACACTTTGGACTAGTTCTTTTGGTATGTTTGTTTTGTTGGTCCTTCGAATTTCCGTCCCGATAATTCCAAAAAAACTTTTCTTTTTCCCGTTTCCTTTTCCTCACCCGTCCCAGTCCATTCCTTCTTTCCAGTCGTTAATCCTTTCCTTTTCCCTTACCCCATAAAAGCGGTCAGCGCATTCACGGAGGTACTACCTTTGCGAATGTTTATGGGCGGTGGTGTTCGCTTACCATCAGGCGAACCATCAGCTCAGTTGCCCGCTATGACATAAAAAAAAAATAAAAAAATAAAAAATTTCAGTGGGAAAACATTTACAACTATAAATGGGGTAAAAATCTCCCCGAGGCTGCTGGTCAGATGAACAGTAGACAGATAGGTAATTCAGATAGGTTTTAAAAGGAATGGATCTCAATTTTCGCTTTGAAATATTTACTTCGCTTATACTTCTGCAGCAATTACTTAGAAACCTTCATACGTGCGAAATCTTTGTATCGAGTATCGATTATATCAAAATACTTTTCACAACTCATTCTACCCAAACTATGCTTATTCTGTAGCTTTAAATAAAGACTTCACATCTATTACAGATGACAATACAATACGTTAGTTTTTAAATATTCCCCACACTAAATTCAGTCACCAGTTACCCTTAATCATGGCGAATAACATTGAATTTCGTTCAATTTGCATAGAAATACACGTAAAGAATTGTCAAGCCTACGTAATTTGCATTGAGAATGTGCGGAATTCTTTGCAACGCAGTCATTGCAGTGTCGGTATAGCCCGGCCGTGTTAAATAGGTCTATTCTCTTCTTGGTTGGTTTATACCCACGATCGCCTGCCTTGTAAATTGGTATAGTTTTTCACGCAATACATAGCGCCTTTTCTATGTTACGTTGTTTTAGTAATTAAATTATTTTCTTTCATTATAACGTTCATAATCCTTATCAGACTGTTGGCATCTTGTATTAAAAGACTGATGTATCAACGCACAGACTGATATTTGGCTTATAAACAACAGCGACTATATTGTAGGCTCTATGAAGGAATTTGGTTAGTTCTTCCGTCAAGAGGATAAAATAGGGTATGGAAGTAGTTACATTATAAAGTCTCTCTGATGGACATTTTCTAATACCTATTAAACGTAAACTATGATTTTTATTTTATTATAGTTAAGTTAATATAAAAAGAAAAATTTTGTAACAGTAGAATAGATAATAAATTATTTTATATGTGGGTTTTGCGCGAATCTATTTTTTTCATAATTATTTACATAAATGGCAACGCTAAATGGTTCTTTACGCACAGATTTTTTTTTTATTTATTAGTTTATTATAATTCGTCACAATGCTACAGTACGGTGTGACATGTAAAAAATACATATGTTTTTCAAAGAGACTATAAAATCTATAATGGGAAACGACAAATTCCTATCCTAAACGATAAATCCTTTCAACTCCTTAGCACTGTTACTAGGAATTAAACCCACGACCTATTTGTTAAGGTACAATCATTGTCACAAAAGCGAAACATAATAGCGCTGCGCCGCCACGCACGGCCAGTGTTGTATAAAACATTCGATATATCGATACTTTTAATCTTATATCGCGACCACACGTGACTCGAATAAAAATTCATTGATTGTTTCTTACAAATTGATCGATTAATTCGTGATAGTGTTGCGATCACGACTTCAAATTATCGACTTGTGTGAACGATGCCAATCTGGCATCGTTTTGAGGTAGTCACATGTGGGTAAGGAAATATATGTAGTTTTATTTCTTTTAAATGTGTTTGAAGTCTGTAATTATTTTAAACTCAGATCTGTTATCTACAAAATTAAGGTATAGCGAAAAAAAAAGACATTTTACGAAAAAAAATCTTCACAGCCCTAAACATTTCCCTACTCCACATACAACAAACATATCATCATCAGTAGTCCATGAGTATTCCCACTGCTGGGACAAGAGGGTTCAATCCACAATTCATAACGTTGGCTAACTGCCTGACGACACATGCCATCGAACCTATTGATATTATGACAACGGTTTTTTTTTATGTCAGCGTCAGCAATGGAGCTGGTGAGTCGCCTGATGGTAAGCGCTACCACCGCCCATGAATATTTGGAGACGCGTAAGGTCGATGGCAGATCTCGCCTCTACAAATGGTTTACCGACTTCAAATTGGCAAAGGATTTAGAAAGGACTGGGAAGGGTAAGGAAAAGGATATGGGATTCCAGTACCATCACACCAGTCCATATATTAGTGAACACACAGTAAATATAACTACACTGACTTGGGTTGCTTGAAAGAAATTGCTATTGAGCAATAAAGCCGCCCTTTGCATCACATTTCCTATTTTTTTTTGTTATTTTATTGTTTGTTGAGTGTGCAATAAAGAATATTTCATTTAATTTCATTTCATTTCATTCATTTCATTTCATTCATTTCATTTCATTCATTTCATTACATTTCTACACAAAACCCAAACCCAAACTCCGAAAGCGAAACACTCACTAGACTATCATTCGATCTAGCTGGTTATTAAGTGGCGTACATTTCAATTGCGGCCACCACCGTATTTATTTCACCTCCATACCTTGAATAGAGATAAACACATGTTCCGCGCAGATTAATGCGCCTTTTGTATGGAGGAGCGCAGTTTCGTTCGTACAATGAAGTTTATTTGAGTTCAAGTTGAGAATCACGATTCAACCTGTGCTTAAGCCGGCCGGTCATATTTAACCGTGTTTAATTGAATTATTTTAACCCTATTTTTTAGCTAGTTTACCGCGATCTCGCCCGTGTCAAGTCAAACAAAAACCCGTCCCGTTGCCGTAGGATTGCTATAACCTATCCTTTTTTAGGTCTCAAACTATCATTGTAACAAATTTCATCAAAATCGGTTCAGCGGTATAGGTGTGAAGAATTGATAGACAGACAGAGTTTATGACATTAGAAGGATGTATTTATTTCAAAAACAGCTTCAGATCTAATCACATTGACTCTGGATAGAGAATACTATCTATGTATCTATACTAATGCATCACTTATTCTAGTATTTCCAGACAGAGATTCAAAAATAATCAAACGAAACTATCCATCTGTTTATCCGCAATTGAAACGTCGACTATTTTAATAAAAAGTAAAAATCATTAACTGGATAATTTACGAAAAAATTAATTTGCGCCAAAAATTTACTTCCACGAAGATATATCATAATGTGACTACCGAGCTAATTGCGATGTAAAATAAAGTCACTTGCATGTTGATGGCAAAGAAATTGGATGGTTCAACGAATTTACAAGAGAGCCTGTCATTACGTTGCCTCATACAGGACCGCCATGACAGTATTTTTGGCACCCCGCTAGTGACGGCCAGGTATATCGATATATATATCGATATTTTGAAAAAATATTAAAAATATTCACCATGCACCTTACACATAATATAACGAAAACATTTACAACAAAATCCTCATTTATTGCGGTAATTGATACAATGAAAATTGTGAATAAGTTATAAAATATATGCAAACTATTTATTTAGTCATATTTTAATTAAATACGTAATAAATCACAATTTATCATTGAACGTGAATAATAACATCAAAAGTACGTATAAAATTAAACTCAATATATTATTACGAAGGTAAGCCAAACACCACGACCAATTTATTTTAAAAAAGTTAACCATACAAAGTAAAAAATGAAGTCGTCTTACCATTCTTATACAACTGTTAATCATATTACACCAAACCACTGCTATTTCTCGTGAAAATTAACTTAACCGAATGCGTAATTGTATAAACACTTAAGAAGTATAACCGAATCGAATTGGGAATACGCACACGCCCGCGCGCGCTCCTAAAAGTCGCTTGCATCTTGATCGAGTAGCATTATAGCGTCCAGTTTTTGCCGCGAGCTTTCCGAGATTCCGATTGGTATAATGAAGCCATTACAGCAAGAACAAGCTCGGGTGAGGGCAACCACATCGGTACGAAAGGAAAAAAATGCCCAAATCGCCCGGAGGAGTTCTCGTGCGCCGACATGCTGTCTTGCCAGCGTAGAAAAAGAAAAGGATATTTGAGTTCGTTAGGACTCGTTCCGCGGTCCCGCTTTCGAATGCCCACCTTTTGTTTTGTAACAAAGGCGACGCTGACGTGAAGTTATATATCGACGCTATAATTAAGAATTGAAAATCGAATCTAAAATTAATAATTAATTGCTTTTCAAAAGCTATTCCGATGTCGTTAGCGCGCCGCTTTGAATGTTTGAATAAACACATGATGACAAAGCGGATCTAGTCCTTGTAACATAAATTATATCTCGATGAGCGGCCGTGTACCGTTATCCGATGGGATTGCATGCCTGTATTGTGAGTGCTCGGTTTGTTATTATACGACTGATATATTTATTTAAAGCAACTCAATTTTAATGACATAACAATTGATTGTCACACCGTTGTCCAAATTCAATTAAATACTTACATGAATTAATCATCGATGCTTATAAATTTTAATGAGCAAGCGACATTAAATAATATACTTAGTCATTCGGAATTATAAATTCATGTGTAATATCATGAAACAACCGACCTGAGCATTAATTAACTAAGCTCAAATTGTATTCTAAAACACAAAGTGAAATTTGAGCGGCGTCATCCCAACCTCTAGGCCGAACATGTTAATCTCAGATCATTAAGAACGATAAAGACATGCCGTGATTACCCTACAATGGCCGAAAAAAACTGTAATCAATTCAAAAGGGTCATAAGAAAGCGACAAACTTACGCCCACGTCTCACGAGAGGGGTATACGAATAATGAGATAATTTGTGGGAGAAAAAATAACGCATTAAGTCCCTCCTGATAAACCTTTTCATATCAAACAAAGACTAGACGGTGACGTGCTGAATGAGCTCTAATTATGTGTTAGACGCATGTGAACATTTTATACATCATAAATTATATAAATTATTGAATAAACTGCGTTGCACTTTATTGAGAAACCCATAGACGACATTGTTCTGTTGTATATAGGTACTTTTCTCTCCATGAGCATGAGCTAAAAACGCCCCTGTAATCAAAACTGGTTTAGAAATTGAAAGTCTCCATAATAATAAATACCCGTCACAGTTCAATAAATACATCAGTTGTCATCTATTCGATTCCGATCAAAGACCATTTAAACCGCCATAAATATTAATACGACGTTAAATTGTACTCTCAATCAAAAACAAAGTTTTATCGCTTCTAGACTCTGTAACGTCTCAATTCAGATCTTATTTACGACCTCATCCTAGATTTCTCGTGTTTTATTCAAATATTCAAGTATGTTAATGAGTTTAATAGACGTACGTCCCCAAGCAGTTTAGATTGGGCCGATTCGATTTCCCCATTTCGTGAGACTTGTCTTAATACGAAAGTCAATCTTAGATAAGGAAAAAATCTTATTCAACACTCACCATATCAAAACCACATTAAGTCGTCCAAAAAGCAAGCGCATTAAACGCGAACACGTTTGTATCTTGTAGGTACTTCTAATAACTCAATCCTTTGTAAATTATATAGAGTTGAGGCTCGGTCGCTATCATTAAAGTACATTCGAGTTGATGCAGTGAATCTTTTGAATTCGTCATGCTTTATTTTATTTGCCGGGCAATCGTTTGCGACATTATATATTAGTTCACTTTTGAACTGATAACTGTGCAATAATCGTTTGGAAAATATTTTAAGTAATCTTAAAATGAGATCGGACAGCAAATACAAGAATAACGTTAATTAAACGCATCGACAACAAAACGAAATCTAGTTTAAAAATATGTACCATTTTACTCTGTAAAAACGGTATTATGTAATGGTAAGACGATTCGAACAACAACGAATAACCAAATCTTTTTCCATTAATACATACATACGTATAGACTAGCTGCTGCCGGCGGTTTCACACGCGTTAGTCCGTACCCCGTAGAAATATCGGGATAAAAAGTTGCCTAAATGTTATTCCAGTTGTCCAGCTGTCTACGTACCAAATTTCATTGCAATCGATTCAGTAGTTTTTGCGTGAAAGAGCAA
>NC_052129.1:5321101-5369296 GCF_012273895.1 Zerene cesonia | reverse complement strand
CCCCCCCCCCAAATCACTTACACCTATTAATTTGCGCACACACATCGCGTGTACGTCCCACATATTCGTCACGTACCATACCTGTTTCGCTGCTCTTTTTGTGGTCCCAGTAACGCCCCGACTATTATTACGAGGCGTACGGCCCGCGTTATCGATTATATTGGTGAGCGTGTTTATTGTACCTTTGTTTTGTGTAATGATGTTTTCTTGTATTCAATAGTTTGATTGTAGCCCGATTTATCTGCGGCGCGAGTGATCCATTATGTTTGTTTACATGTTATCGGTTTGTTTTTTTATTTAATTTATGTACTCACGAATTTTGGGTGTCCCATACGTTTTAATATGTTGTAATTGATGGATTCTAGATGGATCAATACTTAAATAAATATTATCTATCTTTCGGTATAGGCTTTTGACCATTTGTTTTATAACTCTGTGCCTTGGAAACCTTTACCATATAAAGTTTTTTAAGTATGAAATTATTTTAAACACAAATACCCGTAGCAGATCTATAACTGTCATTAAATCGCAAACAATAATATATCTTAAACTTAAATAATACAAAAAATATCTCGAATCGACCCCAGTACATCACTATCAGCCCGCAGCGCCACGACTTTATCACTGGCGAGTATTGAAACGTGCACTCAGCGTATTTACGTATTGGCTGTAAGTGTATCCATATTTATTTGTCTACGCCGAGTTAGGGTGGTCGGCTGGTCGATAATTTATTATCGAGCTTTAATAACATATTTGTTGTGAACGTTTAATAAAATAAATGGATTATTGATACTATTGCGGACGAATTTATATGTTTATTGGCAAATTGACTAAGGTTTTTTTATAGAATAGCTTTTGCCGCATAATGAGTAAAATTGATAAAATATTAAAACAGTCAAAACGATGTTGTTGTAGTCTATATTAATGCAAAACTAAGTATTATTTAGGTTTATTATGAACAATAAAAAATAAAGTAATTAATCGTTAATTAATATACACAGTTAATTCGTTTATCGTTTAACATTATGGCACGATAACAGAGCAGAAGGTTCTGGGGGCAAACAGAGTTCAACAAATGTTTGCTGCTTGGTAGTTTGCTGTGACGCCTCGCTGCAGCTTACTGAGTGAGTCAATATTGACTGTGCTGCGATAGGGTTGCCACTTGCGGTTTTACGAATTAATTTTGTTTATAAAATTTATAAAAATGTATTAATAATTGATATTAGATTATATTTTTTGAGAAAACGTAATAGAGAAACGCTAAATATCTACATTGACTTAACATAATTAAAAGAATTCTATTGATATTCTGTTTATTAAATCACTGCTTTCTTTTTGAATATTAAAGGTAGTGAAAAAAAGATCTCGTAGCGTTCCCTCATTTCGAATTCTCAAGTTTCTCATCCTCATCCTCATTCTCATTCTCAAGTTAAATTCAAAATAAAATATTCGAATCTTACCGCCTACATAACACGTACATGTGTAGTATAAATAGAACTGAAACATATTTATTAAATAGTATAACGAATTACTATTTGTGACAGCCCTAGTAAGGCGAGAAGCTTTTATGGAGCAAACGAAAATCTGTAAAGTTTACATTGCATTGCTACTTCACAACAAACTCGCTGCACTTGTGTCCATATTTGCCGATCAATGGAACGGGAATAAATATGTCATGCAATAAAACTGTCATGTTTGGATTAATTTAGTACTATTTGAATAGGTGGTGAGTTTATAGCTAAGAAAACTGTGGTATTTTCTATGTTTATGTTGTAATGAAGGTGAAAATACACAGTTTAAAAATAATATTGTCGTTTTTAAATCTAGGCAACGGCTCTTCTAATTTCGATAGAACATTTTTAAACGTACGTTGTTTTTTATATGGCTGTGCTTTACATACACATATCTATTATAATTATTGTTTTAATCACTACATAGTATAAAGCAAAGTCGCTTACCGCACCTGTCCCTATGTATGTATGCTTGTATCTTCAAAAGTACACAACGGATTTTGATGAGGTTTTTTTATAAATAGAGTGTTTTAAGAGGTTTATATGTATAATAACATCCATTACACTACTTCCAATATAACGCGTGCGAAGCCACGAGCAAAAGCTAGTAAACATATAAAGCAAAATTGATAAAACACAACTACCCACTTTTTACCTAAAAACAAACAACATTCCTCACAAAAAACTTATTGAAAGTTACTAATCCTTGTTCCCAAAAAATCAATATTTGTTCGAGAGCCAGAATCCATATAGCTAATAGACTACCGTGCGCCCCGGCTCCGCTCGGTCAATATTAAACGCGCTAAATAACATTTCTCGGTACCTACTCAAAGGGTTGGTTCGACTTGTTACACATTTCAATGTGGCTACTTCGAAGGATATGTATTTTTAAACTTCATTTGTCGTGTATGTATGTTTGTTTTAAAAAAACTTCATTTGTCGTGTATGTATGTTTGTTTTAAAAAAACTTCATTTGTCGTGTATGTATGTATGTTTTAAAAAAACTTCATTTGTCGTGTATGTATGTTTGTTTTAAAAAAACGATTAATTTTTTTCAAAAAGGTCCGTATTTCTACAGTGGACACATAATATATAGGCTGATGATGATGATGAAATATTTAAATTTTATTGCGAAAACAATTTATTATGCGGATGTCGGATATATATATCAATTATGCTTTTTAGCAGATTTCCCTAAGCTTCGCGCGCGTAGTCATAGGTAAGGAGTAGACAAATGAAATTTCTGGGACTTTTTCTCGGGTCTCAAAATGTCTTCGTACCGCTGAATCGATTTAGATGTAATTTACATCCAAATTCAGCGGTTTAAGCTTGAAGAAGCGGCAGACAGAGTTACATTCGCATTTATGATATTATTAGGGATTTTCGTATTCATTTTTCAACTTAGTATATTAAACTAAATCAATAAAACAATCTTAACATCCAGCACCTTTCTTATATCAGCTTTAGCCAGTGACTTAGTCCACAAAAATGCATAAAACTCCTTATTTATACGTCTTATATACGCCTAACCTAAAGCTCAAGAGTTTGATTGTTTGAACGCTTTACTCTCAGCAACTATAGGACCGATTTCAACAATCCTGTCACCATTCGAAAAACACATGATCCCTTAGGCCAAATAATGATATATACACCACGAGCATAGCTATGGCGGACCTCTACTAATCACAATAAAACACAAAAATCTTCAGTTCAAACAATTGCCTCATGCCAATACTTCAAAGCACAGACGAAAAAAATACACATTAGCAAAAACCAACAATGCCACTCGAAGGGATCTTAAAACTCATAATTTTCGCAAATCCGAAAACCCTTTATCACATACAGACACAGTTATTGTGTTTGTACAAAGGCGAGGACAGATGAATCCTAAATGCATGTATTAAGTTTAATCCTACACCAACAATGCGAGGGTAGGTATAGAAAATTATTGAGAAGTGGACACTTTCTTGTGTATGATTGTACGGTATTATTAGGTTGTAAATGTGTTAGAATTCTGAAACCTACGGTTGGAACTGGCGTTAGGATTATTGATAGATATACGTAAATAGGTATTATGGTATCTGAAATAGTTGTTTATAGAAGTTAACTAACTAAAACTTATGAACGAACTACCTACATTTTTTTTGTTTATATAACTACATAAACAAAAGTTTAGAAAAAATCAGATTAATCAATATTACAAAATGTTCCATACAATGACTCCTAGTATGAATGCGAAAGGAACTCTGTCTGTATATTTTTCGCGCCTAAACCACTGAATCGATTCGGATGAAATTTGGTACAAAGATAATTTGAGACTCCAGAATATATAGGTCAGTTTTAATCCCGGAAAAGCCATGAGAACGCGAACTATATAAAACCCTCGTCTGTCTATTTTCCTTTGACAACGCGAGCAAAGCCAAGGGCGAAAAGCTAGTCCTATACATTTCAAAAAATACTTCTGCTATTATTCTGTCTAAATAAATTTGCCTTAACTACCTACTAACAGCTATTTATAAAAAAAAATCCCACCTATTAGACAACAGCATTTTATTGTACAACTAGATACAATCAGATGAAACGATCGTAATAAATAGAGCCTTAAAACAAGAGCCTTTATTAAGATCCATATAACACAATAATAATATGGGCGATGTCGGTCTGAGAAGATTAATTATAGAGGTACTCCAATGAGAGAATTATGTGTTCGGGTTTATTTTTCGTCTTATCGAAAGTTGGGGTATGGGCCGTTGGGGCAAGTTGGGTACTTGGGACAGTTTGTGACAATACCTCGGAAAATTCGTTATTTTTTTTAGGAAAAAAAGTGTCTTTTCTTGTGTTTGATTTTACACAAGTATTATACATACAGAAATTTCAACTATTCAACGGATTTTAAAAGTGATTTATTTATTATTTAATCCGACGTTTCGAACGCTACGGCGCACGTGGTCACGGGGAGACAATAATATGATGAATAAATCGCGTTAAAATTCAGTTAAAAAGACTATAATTTCTAAAATAGACCTTCTGACATAAGACCAATATTTTTTGTGACATTTATTATAAATCATGGTTAATTTTAAATCATCATGTATATTATAATTCCCAAATTGTGTTTTTTTTTGTTTGTCTTCCTTTCACGTCACAACGGAGCGTTTTATGAAGCGATTTTTGTTTCTGGTGTAAGGTAACTAGAGAGTGATATAGGGTACTATTTACCCCAATGAAATACCATAGTCATATATTATGATATTGAATCACACCAAGTTTTATGTCCGCCCCGTCTTCGCCCGTGGTACATTAAAACCTAGAGCCTTCCTCAATATATGGGCTATCTAACAGTAAGCAGTTCCTGAGATTAGCGCCATTAAACAAACTCTTCAGCTGTATAATATCAGCTATTAATTTCCTTTACCAGATAACAGCATGTTAAAATTTATTGAAATCATATTATAGGCATATTACTCATATATCAGTAATAAACCTATAGTAACAATATAGGTATTCTAGACAATAATCTAGTTCCACTTAATAATGTTATCACACCATGCAAGTCATTAAAGATTCGAACTCTTATCCAAATAAACTGGGAATAGATCCGACGCCCACTCGCATTCCTACAAAAACTGGTTTCGTATTAACCATTACTCCTAGAGGTGAAATTTAAGGTACGGATTGGGTTTATTGGTTTAGTAGATAGAGAGCTGGCGGAGGATATTGGGAAGTGATCGGATTTTTTTAGTGTATTTTTTGTACATGTGTTTAACGTGTGTTTTTCAACTGACTTCAAAAATAGAGGAGGTTATCAATTCGACTGTATTTTTTGTGTTTGTTACCTCATAACTTTTTACTGGATGAAAAGATTTTGATAATTCTTTCTTTATTTGATAGCTGGTGCCTACCTGCCATGTGATCTTATTTCAATTTGGTCTAGTTCTAACAGTTTGAAGTCGATTTCGTTTTGTTAAAAATAATTATCGATCAATTAGTTTATATATTGGTACCTACTTTACTTCATTGAAGCTTTTTTAATATCAGACGGTTATGAAAAACTTCCCAATTTTATCGTTTAACACATTACTGAACAATAGAGAAGAAAACAAAAAACAAAAACATTTGGAAAATATAAAAAAAAACATACCAATTATCCTGCCAATATCCTACTAATATTATAAATGCAAAAGTTTGTAAGGATGTGTGTGTGTTTGTTGCTCTTTCACGCAAAAACTACTGAACCGATTGCAATGAAATTTGGTACGTAGACAGCTGGACAACTGGAATAACATATAGGCAACTTTTATTCCGATATTCCTACGGCATACGGACTTACGCGGGTGAAACCGCGGGGCGCAGCTAGTATAATAATAATTATAAGAAATTTGTTTTACATTATTTTTTGATTTTTGATGAAGCTTTTTAATAGACAGGATGATTCAAGAGGAAAAGTTATATGAATATGAACCTCTAATAAACTACTCCACATTTAACGCGTTCGAAACCGCGAGCAAAAACTACATAATGTTAATTGTACACAACACCAAAAAATGTAAAAAAAAATAAAAAAAAAATCTTATAAAATTTTCAAAAAACCAACCGCGTCTCCTGTACGTCCGTCGCAGCGGATGTTATAATCTCCAAAATTACTGAACCCGTATAATTCCTCCAACATCAGTAGCTCGCGGGGTGGTGCTAAGTGTTAGAGCAAAGTGTTGTTATCACCCAGCTCGGGACTAATGCATGCTCTGTTTGATGAAGTAATCGTGTGGATACTGGTTCAAACGCTGCTGGTAAATCGAAATTTAGAGGTTCCATATCTTTTTATTGAGGTAGGATAACATTTTGATATGTTTCAGCATTTTTACATTGACTTACACAGATTTTTTTTTTTAACAGTAATAAAAGTTCTAAAATTCAACTTATAATACGCACGTTCATGTAAAAATCCGATATATTAATAGTCAAATTTATCACTAAAATTGCAAAGGTTACTTATAAAAGCGTGGCCAGTTCTTCACATATCCTAACCTAATAATAAAACACTTTTCAGTCTTAACCGGAAAAAGATTAGAGAAATATTATGTACACTACCAAATCAATAATATAAACCCACCATAACAAACATTCATATGTGTATCAGTTCACTATAAAGGTTAAATGAATTCATAACAAAGAAACGCTTTACAATAACCGAAATAAAGCAAACACCGAAGATTATAAACCCCACATTATATAGATAAAAAACATTTACTGCACCTTACATAACGATATCAATTTCACAACAAGATTAAATATGTAACGAGCTAGTTTGTCGAGATCAGCCTGTCAGAGATGAGGTCTAACAGGGGCTTCCTGTCTGTCTGTCCGTCAGATAACGTGCTCAAACATACTCCGACCCGAACTTGATTATTTAATACTACAATTTATACCGCGTCCCATACTCGAGATATCTATTATACATTTAAACGTATCATATGAAAATATGAATAAAAAGATTTAGTGTAGCATCTGATAGACGATCAGTTCGCTGGCAGAGTTGAAGCATCAAACATAGAAAAAATTGCTAGTATTAAAAAAGCATATGGGCTAGAACAGCAACATTATTAACATACAAAATAATAATACTCTTTGATCGATTTAAATAGAAGTATTCAAAAACAACAACAATAAAACCCGAAAATCCAGCTCTAACAAGGCACGTAATCACCGGATAAAGAATCGTGAAATTAACCTATTTCCGGGCCAAGATTGAACGCAAAAAAAATCAGCAGAAGTCACCACACCATCTAATAGGTCTACGTATCAGTACAATCACGTCCACCTTCCATAAATAACACCCTCTCGACAGTTAAAACACACCTTCAGGTAACCAAATACCGCGTTCGCAGAATGACCGTCCAAATCGCTAAATTGTGACGAAAAAATCATTAAAGATCCAACAAAGGAAATTGGTTTGTGTTCCCCGTAAGTAGTTTCACAGATATCCAACAAAAAAAGTGTATTTTGATGTCTAAATATACTCGACCAGGTAGACACCGTAGCGGACACTTGTGGAGAATCACCATTAATTTAAAAGCCGAAATATAAATTCCGATATCTGATCGAACTTTTCGATTCTGATCGAGATGTTGTAGAAAAGGTTTATTGTTATCGATTCTCGTAAGCCGCGAGCTTTATATCGACTTCTAGGAAAATATCGAGTGGCTAGTTTAAAACGTTATGAATAAAATTTGTTTTAAGCAGGATTATGTTAAGAATTTTGACGGTTGTCTCGGGACGAGGTGAACCTCATTTAGATTTAAATGATGATTTAATTAAGAAAGAATTGAAACTTTCTAATATTGATTATTATAAAATCTCGGTTATTATATAACGACCACGAATAACAACTAATATATATTATAAAAAAATGGATTAATGTGAAATTTCATCGATAGCGAGATTAGGAAATATGATTTTCGTATAGATATTCTTGTATTTCAGCTGAATGTAAATAAACGTTTATTTCTTTCCTTCTATACTTTAACAAATCATTCACCAACAGCTTGCTATATAATTTACTCATTCACAAGCCGAATCGCCAGTTGAGCAATAAAGTCAAATACCACGGCTCCTTCCCGAAGCTTAAAATTCATTGAATTTATTACAACAAAATCCAAAAGCATTACGTCCTAATGGCAGCTAACAATAGAATTTATTCTACCTGGGCCAAGCCTCTCCGTTCCCATTGTTCGCCAACAAATTCGGAGCACTTGATTTTTTTCCAAAAAACCCTTGTTAGCAAGTCGTCAGATAGATCTCTTTTGTTGGAGACAATAGGCAGTTACATATTTATACAGGTAGTGGGTACAGGTGTCTACGCATACGAAATCTAGATGTAAATCGGGCTGAAACGTGCACCAATATAATCGAAGCTGGACAATCAAGGTATCGGAGCAATCAAGGTGATGGAAAAAAACGTTGGGAAGTTTTTCTATCGCTGCGATTCAAATAGATGAAGCAACAAACAGCGTTTTTTAGGGACGGCCAACGAAGACCAATTAGTTCTACCCCCGAAGATGACTCTGTCGACGCTTTTTTCTTCGATGCTGTTTGAAGAGGCCCGAATTGGACTCGCTTCTGTATCTTACAACGCTGACTGTACAAATATTTTGTCGCCGAGTTTTCTGGTATCGTCACGGTTGTGGCGCAATTCCGATCGAGCCAAGAAATAATGTTGATTTACGGAAACCATACATGACTCTCAGTTTCCTTGTGTAGTACTTGGCTTGTTTTGTCTTCTATTATCATGAACGATTCAATTAATGTGACGGTAGTTTTTAGTGAATATTGAACCACATAATAAGAGGGGAATCGTATATACCAGTATATAATATTTATATTCATGGTTAAAGTAAGTTTAATAACAATTAATGGTTTAAAGATATTTGACGTACGTACTAAAAAGAAATATCTACAAGTTTTTAGACTGCATTTGTACAATGTAGTATGTTGTTTTTGCTAGAAAGAGCCACATGGATTTTTCTTCTTCATCTACACTAATATTATTAAGAAGGATTTGTATTTTTGTTTGTTTCTTTGTAATGGATAAACTCAAAAACTACTGGATTGATTTCAAGAAATCTTTAACCATTAGGAAGTTGCAACTTCGCTGAGTAACATAGGCTATATATGTATCACGGGCGAAACCGGGGTGAACTGCTAGTATTTTATGTTTATTTCTCTTGTTGATAAAAGAACTGTCATTGAGTTTGAAGGTTAAATGGCAAATTTCAATATTATATATTTTGTACTTCTATCATACATCTGAACCAAAACTTCTGCTATTCAAAATATTTTTTACTATGTCGATAACATCATAAAAACTATTTCGAGTTAAAAATACGTTAATGATTTAAAAACGTTAGTTCCATTTTCAAATTATGAAATGTCATAGATTACTATATGTTTCAGAGACTAACTTTCACAATAAAGAGTACAAAATCTTTAGACACGTCACTAAAAATTGATTAAACAAATTATATATACATCTTGAGATTCATTCTCACGGCATATTCATCAATACACCGCAATTAACAACTTCTTTCAATCTGTAATAAAGCTTCCACAAACAGGATTTATAAAAGTTATCACCGTTCCGTTAATTTTGATAACTATTCACTATTCTAATTAAAAAATTGTATATACTTATTTGATGCTAAGCTTTGTGTTAAATTTCAAAATTCAAAAGAAACTATTTCCCTAATCAATTAATTCTAAATCGCTTATAACGACTTAAAATTAAACACGAGCATTTCCTTATCCCACAAACCGATGTACTGATTCTGATGTCAATGTATTCCTACATGAAATTGAAAACTCATTTCTACATGTTAATAAATATAGTGTTATAAATGATGTTGTGAAAATATCGTGCTGACTGATCTCTGTTTGATAGATTGTCGGAATATATGATAAAGTGTTAGCCGAGTATTGTATAATTAATCACAATAATACTTAATGTGAACGTGTTATGTGAGCTTGCGGATGATCCGTACTCAAACTCAAACTCAAACTCAAACGTTCGTCTATTATAAAGAAGAGACTGCTTTTTCACTTGACTATTAAGGGATTGTGAAATGAAAATAAAAGTCTGAAGAAGTTTTTAGCGCGCTTTTATTAGCTTTATCTGTATTTTTGAATGTTTGTATGTAACCGTCACCTTAAGACACGATTTAACACACTTTAAACAGACAGATTTAATTGAAATTTTGCATACTAATTAAAAATCGGTGACCATACAATAATTTCACGAGAGGAAGCACTTTTTAGTTTTTTTTTAACTTTATTTAATATTTAATTTTGTATTCAAGCAAATATGAGTTGAATGAATAAAAAAGTTAAATTAAATATGATTGTCTATGTTCAAATAATACTATGGATTTGTTTGAAATCGAATTGTTCGAAATGAGCCAGTGTTTTTAAAAAAAGAATCCTATTATCTGTGGTTCACAGCAACACATTTAAATGCCTATATTTAAAAAAAGAATAAGGCTCATCCTAAAGCATATTATAACGACGTCTCACGGCAAAATTATGGCTGTTTATTCATAGACCCTTCGAGAAATTCGTGCGATAGCAACGTATAGTTTTGATAATTGCTTAATCAAGCTGATTGATCTTCAATCAAGCTTCAGTCATCGACCGAGCGAACGCGATAGGGCTGACACTTGTATTGTTATTTTATTATGAATTCTATTCAGGGTTGTGTTCTTGAAATACTCTTTGAATAAACTTTTAAGAGTAGCGTTATGCTTTTTAATGATAATAAGATTCTATTTATTGTTGTGGTCTTTTTTTACGTTATTGTGTTTTTCTGGAACAATTAGTTGTGGTGTTAAAAAATACATTATTTCTGTCTTTCTTTCAGATAAGTAAGTATTTAAGTTTAATACGAAAATCATGCATGTAGAATTCATAGATTTCACAAAGATTTAATAGATATATTTTTCTCAAAGAGGCAACCCTGACCATAGAATAACGAAGATTTAGACACGGATACTTCATTTGAAAACGAAAAAACCAAATACTGCTCAAATCGTTGAAACTGTGGGCGATTGTTTTTTCTTTTTATATTTCCTTAGTTTTTGCAAACCTACTTCGTTAAGCCATTCCAGTTCGTTAGTGAAATTACCAAACAGCTTTTAACTTGAAAATCATCGGATGATCTCAATAATCGTGCTATTTATTAAAACAAAATATAATGGAACATCGTTATTCATAATTAAATATTTGATTTTTTTTATTTTATATTATAGCTCCGAATGATTGTATAGACGTGATTTGCTACGAAATTTCTGGATGCATTTGGTTAAAGCATTTATTAAAGGAAAGATTTTACATGCAAATACCGTATCTGGACATAAGCTTTTATTTACCAACATGACCATGGATGTAATTATTTCGACCCTACATATAAAACTATTGGTTATTCTATTAATCTAGTTATCATAGAACCAGAGACGACATAGGCCAGAAGAGAGGATATAGGATAGATAATTCAAATTCACAGAGACGAAATATGTTTGTTGAGAAACAACTAATAACATAAATGCTTCTCAGATAATTATATTTTACAATATCACAGGTCAATATTATGCCATATCTTGAGAA
Organism: Zerene cesonia; assembly: GCF_012273895.1. Classification (NCBI taxonomy): domain Eukaryota; kingdom Metazoa; phylum Arthropoda; class Insecta; order Lepidoptera; family Pieridae; genus Zerene; species Zerene cesonia. The sequence goes on along the minus strand of NC_052129.1, from coordinate 5,357,636 downwards.
CCTCCTTTTTTTTCGGGAACGTCGGTTAAAATAGAGTAGCTAAAGTATTGTCATTTGTCTAAAGTATTTATACTAAAGGAAGTGAAGTCCCGTGTCCCCTAGTGGGGTATGGGGCAGATGATGTACATCTGTTTCACTGATCGATTTTCTTTATGGACAAGTAGGTGATCAACCTTCTGTGTCCTGCCAGACCGAGACATTTTTTTTTTGTGCGTCCCCACCGGGAATTGAACCCAGGACCCCTCGGTTCTACGCTCACGCGTTAACCACTGTACCAAGGAGGCGGTCTACTAAAGGAAGTAAACGATAATGATGTAATTAGTATACACAATTCCTTACAGTAAAACAGAGATTGTAGCATTAAGATTTCACCCTTGCTACAAACCAGCTATTTAAATGAGTTTACTCAAAATATTGAATAAATTACACTTAGGGACAGCCATATCACACTATTTCTATAGTGTTTAAATTATCTCTATATTAATAAATATAATAGTCGTAAAATATACATTTAATACAATCCGTTATGTTAAATTTAGGAATGTATTCAGTAGTTGGTCGGTACGTAGGTAGTATTGTAGGATTTTAACCTAAATTATACTATTCTCTAAATATAAAAATAAAAAAGTCGACATTGAAATTCAGTTAAAACATGCCCCATACCCCCCACACAAAGAGGAACAGAAAATCCCAAACAAAGCCCATCATAAAGAAATATCTCGTCCATTCGTGATCAGCCAATGCCTCGCTGGAACCGATCGTGATCCTGTGAGTTGTCAAGATATAAGTATACCTAGGTATATACAGTATACACTACAGATATACGCTACATTGTACGGGAGAAATTTTAAAACGTTCCACATTCCACATTCCACTTTTGAATTTGAAAACACAAATTCAAATTTCGAATGGTGTTTTTCAGATTTCAAATTTGGAAATTTGACGATGAATAGAAAATGTATGACGGATTAGTTTATCAGTATAAAGGCATGATTTATCAAATTACACGATTTTACTAATTTTGATATACATTAATATTTAAATATTTTATGGCATAGAAAATTAAAAATATTTAAAAGTATAAAATTGGGAAAAATGCCATAAACAAAGTGGATTTGGAACAATAAATATTTACCCTACAATTTATAATACATATTAAGATGGCTGTATATAAACTGTCATAATGACATAACACGCATGTGTCGGCCATATTTTCATGTTTCTGTCGAGTCTCTCATAATTAAATTAAGATGTACTTATTGAAAGTGCTTTATTATGTTTGTTTAAAAATGTACTGCTCAATTCGACCCGCCCAGGTTCTCCTGGGATAAAAATCATATTATATTTGATTGGTATCTGTTACACAGTTTATCTACCACAAATACCGAAATCCGCCTATGTTATCTGTGTAATTTTTATAATGAAATGACTCAATATCATTCAGGTTAATGCAGTTTTCTGTTAAAGAATTCAAAACCATGCAGGTATCTTAGTCATTTCAACATTTATTAAGCTAGTAAAGAGATCAAAACTTGCTAAACTCCGTTTAATCTCTCTTTACATATAAACAGCTAATGTAGCTTTCTTATATTTATATAGATTAGCGTTATTTTAAGGTTATATTACGAGTAACAATATTTACTTTTGGCCGATATTGAGATGTAAGGGCAATAGGTTTGTCCTTGTCAAAGTGTAACTGTATTGGGGGAAAATCAATGATCCTAATAATTAGATTTTTTAACACATTTAAAATCATGAATGTAGTATTAATCGCTTAATAAGAGACAAATATTAATTGTAAAAACTTAAAAATCCATCGTCTGTTTGTTACACTTTAACTGCTAAAATCTAGCACCGTTTTGGGTGAAATTTCGAATGATATTTCAGGTGAAGGGTCAAACATAATTTTTCTAAACTGTGAAGGTTATAAATTATTTTATCCATGGTTTAGTATGCGGGTGAAACCGCGCGGCACACAGTATTATAATTTGATTCGGTGTTTATCTTTTGATTTAATTATTGTATTTCATGTAGAATTTACCTGTAATATTTTAATTATATCCGCTCCTTTAAACAAAATTTACGCGTTCAAAACATAAAAACCGCTAGTTCGATTTACGTGAGAGTTTTTCAAGATCGCAATACGTCATCTGACCAAGTTTAACTAAACATCTACATAATTATTCCCAGCCGTTTCATTAGCAAAAAACTATTTAAAAAAGAGAAACAAAACAATGAATTATTCCAGTTTTTTGCCGGTACTTAAATGGCTTAATTACGACACTAATTGATTAAAACGTTGTTACTTTGTAATTATCTCTTTATTTATCTCATTAATATTATCAATGCATTCTTTGTACACGTTTTTAATGACAAAAATTTATCAAACGCAAGAATCTCGAGATCAAAGTACATTATTCACCTGTAACTGGCAATAACTACAAACGACACCCACACCTTCGAACGCACTATTTTCTATGTGGTAACTTTTAAAAAGCAACGACCGCAGATATTGTTATTCCAACTGCACACCTATTTACATCCGCCGCGACATATTTATATTGCGCTAAGTATTAAAACTGAATGTAAATCCACGCATATGATGCTCGGTGAGGTGACAAATAAAAAAATATTCCCGACAAATCCCGGGAAAAACTGAAAACGTGACTGCACTACGGCGCAGAGCGGGCACCCTGCCGTCGCTGGGCTTTGTTTTTAAAGTAACAAAAAGCAATCCCTTCTTCTGACCGACCGGCAGGTACAAAATATCCTGGACCACATGTTGAACATTTTGCCAAAACTTGTCACTAAGCAATATATATACATCTCTACACAACCCCGCCGCTATATAGCAATATCCGCGCATAAATCACACGTGCCTTATATCCTAAATAATTATTAAATTAAGGGCTCAACTTACTTGTCACTAATTAAATCATTACACTAAATGCAACGCCAGCAATCCATTCGCAACACAACACACACACTTGTCAATTAATTGAAACACAAAAAAATTCATTAAACATCCAACTGTCAAACACTATCGCATAAAAGTCACAGATCACGATGATAAATAAACGTTTGTTTATTAAAAAGTTTCGGGGGAAAAAATAACGCAGCGACGTCCGACACCGGCGCGGTGCCGATAATGTTAGCGGGAGGACACGGAGCAAGCTTGGCGTATTCATCTCAATCCCCGTCGAAACGAGACAGTAACATGACAATAAACGATTGTAAAACGTCAGGAGCGAAAGAGACAGCCGTTTTCTCATTATGCGCGCGTCGAGTCTGACATTTCAATAACTCCGTCCCGCTCTCGCGCGGAGTTATTTTCGAACAAATTATACGCGGGCGTATTTGTGCTGCATCTCCCTCGCACGGATAGTAACCAGATAATGTCTTAATCGCATTTCTTAGCGCTATGCTGACTGATGCACTAACATAAACAATGATAATTCATGGATTTGCATGCGATAAAATGTTTTTAATGAGTCAACTTGGATGGATAAGTATAGACTTGATGGGTGGGCGGAATAGCAATTTAGTCGACTCATTTATTTTTATATCTGAAATTTGCATACATTGTAATATTCGGTATTATTAAGACATAAAATCAAATTAGAGGCGATATTTTATTCCTGATCTTTCTTTTAATAAGGTCGTTCGTAAAATTAATTTGAAGCAGTTGACAAAAAATCTATTTTATAAATTATGGTGTCAATTAATTATGTAGAATAAATTTAAATCTTCACTCATAAACCCAACGGTGGAAAAAATAGACGTACCTACCTTTTATGATTTTCTTATTTACAAATATTATGTATCTACTCAGAGCAAAATTAAAATTATTATATCAAAATAACATCAAGCCCTTCCTAACTCCCTATACTATAGAATAGCTGTTCGCCCCGGCTTCGCCCGTGATACATATATAGCCTATGTCACTCAATGAAGTTGCAGATTTCTAATGGTGAGAGAATTTATGAAATCAGTCCAGTGGTGTTTGCGTGAAAACGTAACAAACGTACAAAAATACGAAAGTTTCGTCTGTATAATATTATATAATATATATTATTAGAGCAGATTAATAATTGAACAGTACAAGCACATCATACCAAGAATAAACAGCGATCGCTACCATTAAAACCAAGTAAGTCGCTTTAAAAATAAAAGCAGAACGTAGCGGCGAGCAAGTAAAATAAGTAAATCTGAGAACGGACTATATAATTATCTATTTGTTAAGTGGTCTCTAAATACTCATCACGGGCCGTGTTTGTGATGGAGACTACTATGCCAATGTTTGTTCAGCAATGACATTGCTGACGACTCAAGTAAGACAAATTTTCTGGGAACTTTACAAAAAATTCCTTGTTTATATATTAACTGGACTAGATTTGTGGTTAGCGTTTTGTTTTTTATTATCTTAGTTGTTAAGTCTATGAAATTCAGTTGAGGAGGTAATGAAAATAGCAATTATTTATACATTATGATATAACATTATATTATATAAAATTGTTATAAATATTATAATATGTTTTATGACAACTCAAAAGTGCTTCTAGAAGATGACTTATAAAATGAAAAATAGTTTGTGTTTGGTTTTATCGTAAGTTTTGTTGGTAGTACTATGTTATCTGTGGTTGAAGCATCAATTAAAAAAGCCGTTATTAGCTTGTTTTTGTTAGTACAAAATTTACCAACCACTTGTTCCGCCATTATGGACGATATTCTCAGAGAGGTAAAGAAAGAACCTGATCATTGCTCGTTATACTTTAATATTTAAAGATAAGCCATGTAACGGCTGCTCTCGGATTGATCATCAAAACAAAAATGAGAGGTGTCACTCAGAAATAGCTTTCTTCAGGTTACATAATTTTAATTATATCATTGAAACACATATAATTTAAACATTACACCTTATTATGTGTTATTTAGTAATTTTTGTCACACTAATGTTATAAATGTGAAAGTTTGCTTGTTTGGACGCTTATCCGTCAATCACGCTGAAGCTACTGAACGGATTTTGATGATATTTAGTATAAAGATAAGGTATCAGCTGACTTTGGTGGATACTTTTTATCCCGATTAAATGCTCCCTTGGGACAAGGAATCTTGATATCCGGGCGGAGCCAGGACGAGCGTCCAGTTTTTAATAAACTCATAAAACTTTATTCAGAGATTGTTTTTTCGTACATACCTATACTTGTATAAATAATAGGTTTAAAGAACTAAGTAACAATATTAACGTAACGTGTAGAGCAACTACAGAGTTAGTTGCCGGCTCTTCTCTGTAGGAACTGCCTCCCGAACCGGTGGTAAATGTTATAACTGTGTAATATTATGACGATTCAAAAGTGCTTCTATAAGAAGTCTAGTTGGATGAATAAATGTTTGAGTTTGAGTTACACAACATTGCAATGGAAATTATGAAGTTTAATTGTTATTAAAAATATATATATTTTTAGTTAGCACAAGTATGAAATATGTAAATTTAATTTATTTAGTTCTTGTCTTAAATATTTAGTAATCGAATCTACAAACTCTAGTAGAAAGAAAAAAAAGAGGAAAATTTTAAACTTAACGTTTCATTCTTTCTTTTGTTTTGTTGAGTTTTAGTAATCTGTGCTCAAGTACAATAAGCCATTCTTCAAATGACTCTTTGGTTATTACATAAACTATGAAAAAAACTTATATTTATTTACGGACTATATAAATAGATATTTCGATATTTTATACAATAGAATTTCTCTAACGATTGTTTCATTGTATGTTGGGTGCAAGCCTGAGGTAAATTATTTTTAATTGACATTCCTTGCACTTGGTATTTAGGATATATTTACTCAGCGTACTTTCGGGTCAATAAAACTTTTTCGTTACAACTACAGATTCTCTGAATACATATATAGTAGAAGTATAATCATTTCATCCCCGGCTTTAAGTAATTAAAACATAAAATGAATATAAAATGCAATATACCTCAAAACAAGCAATTAACGCGTAACACAAAAAGTGAGTCGACTTCAAAAAGTGATAAATAAATCATTGTTAATCAGCCAACGCCAAAAACCGCCCGTAGTCTTGTCCAATATAAAAAAGGTATTTGTAACTCATAACTGGTTTCGGGTTGTTCAATTTTTTATTTCTCGTGTAGACGTAGCAAAAAGCCGCGATGTAAGCTGTGAGGATAACGAGGAAGTGTGTCATACGAGATCATAAAAGGTCTTAATCGACAAAAAGGAGTCAAAAATACAAGTCCCACGTGTCTCGTGTACGAAATGTCACTGTCAACGTTTCGCGTGAAACTGCATAACTCGCGGACGGATCCGTATGAATCATGCATGATACGTCTTCGGACACTAACGTCCAGCGCAATGCCTGTATGTCTCAATACGGGACAAAAAGAGAAAATCCACGTCCCACATCGATAGAACGTGACAATAACATCTTAACGTAAACATTCTCAACAACTTATCTTTTATAATCCCAACCGATTATTTCGACCGTCGGGTGAAAGTCGTAAAGTCTATTATTCACTGAAAATCGGTTGCGTTAAGAAGATTTCAGAATCGAACAGGTTTTCGTTACGAATGAAACGCTTCGAGAAAAGGGACGGTGCTACAAAAAGCAATAGCAACTAAACTCGAAAGCTCAAAGGACTTGAGCTGTATTTTGTTTTGTTCGAGCGAGATAACTTGATCATCGTAATCGGTACGCAAATGTACTAACAGACATTACGTTTGTTCTAGTTCTAACTGTATCGTTAGAATGATAGAGTTGATTTTCGCGTACGCCCTAACTCGATATGTTGTTTGAAACTGGATGTATCGTAAAAAGTACAATTTACAAGTTCGTCTGGCGCAAAAAAGGGACAGACGATCCCAATGCGATTGTTAGAAAGAAACAAAAAGCCATCGTCGGGCTGAGCGGAGGCTGTGCATTTTTTCTGAGTTATTATGCCGGTCTCAATCTTTAATTAAGACATTTGTGCATTTATAAAGTATAGCAATATGATTCAACGCTAAACACCCAGCGTCGTGAAGAATTTAGACTCGGCTAATTAATTTAGAACGTATTTATTTGAATGTCATTTTTTACAAGCGAAGTGCTAGGAATTTATTTTCCGTTGATCGCCTGTGGTTTGTGTGACGGTTTAATTTTTACTGTACCTATAGAATGAGTCACGACCAGAGGTATTAAGAATATCATAACGACTGTATACAATAATTTTATTATACATATTATTTCGTTAATTACTTCGAAAAGATTGATCGACGCAATTGAGAGTATATTATTTGAAGAAGATACAGGTGATTTTTAATTGCAGAGTTTCTTACACAGTAAAGTGTGAAATAATACTATCCTTACATTTTATTATTAAAAACAAGGAAATTTAAGAGAGATCCTACCTGACCTATGATATCTATGGTCCATTTTAGCAAAATAATCATATCGCCTTAAGGAATAATGCATTTCAGATACATTTCTCTGATGAAGTTAATTTACGTTCGTTTTACTACATACAATACTAGCAATCCGCCCCCGCTTCGCCCATGTTACATGTTATATATAGCCTATAGTATATATTACATACATATCCAACGGGAATTATTAAATTCGGTCCAGTAGTTCCAGTGATAAGAGCGTTCAAACAAACTCTTCAGATTTATCCGATGAGCATAGAAGTATGGATAGAATCAGCGTCCCTTACTAGGCTTACACTTTTTTTTTCTCAACAGGCATCGAACCCAGAGCCTATCAGTCCTACTGCTGAATATTTTACAATTTAAACACTCGTAGGACGGAGTACTGTGTGAATTATATTTAATTTATCGTTTTACTCCAAACTACAAACATTTCAAAAAACTCTAGCGATGTAAAAAGGTAACAAACACATTATTATTATTAAAATACAAATTAAACGAACATTAATTGATTCATTTTATGTATACTTAAGTTAAAAAGATGTAAAGTAAATGAATTTGTAGGTTTGTGACGTTGTAGGTTCATCTCTAGATATACTGAAACTTTCAATCCATTCTAATATTATAAAACTGAAGAGTTTGTTTGTTTGAACGCATTAATCTCAGAAACTACTAGTCCGATATGAAATTTTTTTTCAGTTTTAGATAGTCCATTTATTGAGGAAGGCTATAGGCTATATATGTACCACGGGCGAAGCCGGAGCGGACCGCTAGTTACCAACAAAAGTCACGTCACCTATAAATGTCATAGGCTATATTATATCACGTTTACCCCGGGGCAACCCGGGCGAAAACTACAAGCTATATACAATATGAATTGTCATCAAGTCAAGAAAGCTCTAAGCAACGATAATTATTTTATATTAATTCGATATTCGTGTGAGTTAAATCCTGCACGTGCAATACCGCTGACTGTTATAATAAGAAACTCATTTGCTGTAGCGTGAGAAAGCGTTTAATATATATTTAAAGACCTTTGAACCTGGCCTGAGTCGTATAAAAGCTACACAGGCAATTGTTAACTAGTGGTTAATTATCCGCGAATTTGTCTGTCATTATTTTGAAATGAAATATCCTTTATTGTACACTCAACAAACAATAAAATAACAAAAAAATAGGAAATGTCGTGCAAAGGGCGGCTTTATTGCTCAATAACAATTTCTTCCAAGCAACCGAAAGGTTTTATTGGTGAAGTAAAATAAACATCTCATAAATTAATCATCAGTAACTCATATAGGAAAATATTATTGATACATCTATATATCTTCTATACATCTATATCTATACTTACTAATATTATAAAGTGGAGAGTTTGTGTCTTTGGTTGTACGCGCTACTCAAGAACTACTGGTCCGATTTGAAAAATTATTTCAGTGGTGGATAGCCCATTTATTGAGGAAGACTTATAATAAACTAGCGAACCCGTGAAAAATGATTTTCCCGCAAAACCGTGGAAATCGGTTCGTGCGTTCTGAAGTTATAGCGTCAGGAAGGAAAACCCGACTTATTTTTATATAGTAATAAATATATTATTACGTAGTTTCGTGCCGCATGTATCATTTGCGATTTTTGTGTTAAAGATAGATGTGATTAGCTAAAGAAGAAGCTGATATAGACTACATAATACATTCTTTAAAGAGGCGCGCGAAGCCACGGGTAGAACGCTAGTAGTATAATAGCACTAGTGCTCCGTCCGCGGCTTCGCCCGCATTGTCAATGGAAATTTAACCGCATGCATGAATGTTTCACGGCGGTAAGAAGTAGTCTATGTAACTCTAGCATACTAACTATCCCCGAACGAAAAACTTATACCATAAAAACGTCGTGAGTTGTGACGCGAATAAGGGACAAACAAAAACACTTTCGCATTAAGACTGTTAGTACGTATTTACTTTTATATACCGTTTAATTGAAAATTATAAAACTTTTAAGGAGTAGGTTGAAAGGAGAATTATCTTGAAACAGACAAACTAATATTTTCCTATAGCCATCTGGTTATTTACTTTAATACATTGTTAAAATTACATAATAGACTTAAATTTAGATTAAGTTACGAGTCATTTATTATAACAGAAACTTGGTTGAAATCTTTTTTTCAATGTTAACAAATTTATCACACACCAATATAACCTACCTTTGAAAAAAACTTACCCCAATCGGGAACCGAACCGGGACGACAATAAATCGGCGATAAATTAAAGTGTGAACCCACTGCCCTCCCAATTTACATAAATTCCAACGCGACACGTCCTTTATCAATTTGTTTATTTTTCTAACTCAACCTGTCTTAATAAAAATAATCACTTATTTTATTAAACCAGTTTTGGTGGATTTTATTCCCTTGGTAGTTACGGGCATGGACATTTTAATCCATCGATAGACTCTCACGCGGAAACTGCTAAAGCTTTTTAAATGGACCATTTTGTGTATGAGATTTTAGTAGAATTTATAGTTTTATTTAGGTAACAAGTGTTAGTTAATAATTAAGAAATTAAGGAATTAATTCAGGTGCGGCTCCCAGTAATAAAATTGCACCCTTAAAAGTGCAAACGTAGATGCCCTAGGTTGCCACAGACACACCACTCCATGGAAATAAATTAACTTGGTGTTTTTAATGCTGTTATAAATTTTTTTGCGCCTGGCAGTTGTTAAACTCTCTGTAATGACAGTTAAATATTACTCTTTTGATAGGCGTAATAAATTGACCTTTCATAATTGTATGTGGTAATCGAGCACGCTTCGGCATGAATTGGCCCAATTCGTGACGAGGCGTGCTCAACTCTGGAGAAGTACCACACCCCCACAGGAGACTGACGTGAAATAGCATTCTGTCGTGATTCGTTCGGTGAGCGGGGGAACCAGTGTCCCATATCCTTTTCCTTCCCAGTCCTTTTCACGCCATCAATCAATAATTATATAAGTATATAGTATGGGCGTAAGTCTGCAATTGACCTTACGCCTCTCCAAATAAAAAATCCATGCAATAAAAATAATACACTAGGTTACCCAGTAACACAAGTGTTTAGCAACAGTGCTTTTGCTTTGGGTTTGAACCTCGACATTGCATTTTATCGCTTTTGTTCTTTGTGTCCAAAACATTGAATTGATTGTTATATTTAATAGACATTATATTAAAAAGTTAAAACGCATTTTCCGCCCGCGTTTTTCCCTTTCATCGTCGGAAATGGAGCTGTTGGCGGCTCTTACCATCAGACGCACCACCAGCTTACGAAATACATTGCTCGCTTTTAAGGGGAAATGGATGACGACTGAAAACAAGGCATGGAATGGAAAAAAAGAAAACAGGCCTCCGGCACCCCCACTATGAATGTATGTAATACACATACCGTATGAAACAGCGAACGAAGTACCATGGTACTATCCCATGCCGGTTTTTTGTAATAACTGATGTGTTATCGCTAATAGTAACTTTGCTTATATTTCACTGCGCATGCGCATCTTTCAACTGTTTTTCCCTAGATTTCATTAAGCTATGTAACCGTTATTTACGTTAGCCATAAAGATTAGATGTAACTGCAAATATTTAATTTAGCTTATATTAACAGAATAATTTTCTGTCTGTCATTCAGCATGATTATTATAATTATATTTAATTGAAATCGTCTACATAGTTGTATATGCACAATGATTCTAAATGATATAATATACTACAAATATCATAACTTTTTCATCCCCCGATTACATATTTAAAATAATAATACGTTAAAATTGATATCGATCTATCAACATATAATTACGAAACACATACGCACATACAAACAGAAAAAATTCTATCCATTTTGGGTTCTATGAAACTTTCACACTGCATGTAATATTAAAAATATTGTATATGCAGAAATGGGCAGCGCACTGGCAGAGGTAGTGCCTCTACAATGCGCTGCCCGCTCTAAAGGGGAAAAGAGTAAGGAAAGGATTAAAGAGATTTATTGTGGGAGTCGAGCACGCTTCGACACGAATTGGGCCAGCTCGCACCGGGAAAGTACCACACCCTCACAGAAAACCGGCGTGAAATAGTGGCATGCCACTGTGTTTCGTACGGTGAGTGGGGGAGCCGGAGGCCCGTTTCCTTTTCCGCACCCGTCCTAGTCCATTCCTTCTTTCCAGTCGTTAATACTTTCCTTTTCCCTTACCCCATAAAAGCGGGCAGCGCATTCACAGAGAACCCCTCGAACCCCGACTTATCGATTTTGAAGTCCGAGGTTCTCACCACTGAGCCACCACTGCTATGCTTTAGAAAAGTATTATATCTATAAAAACCCTTAAACCTAATTTTATTGAAAGCCTCCAGTTGTTCACGTTCCAATTTTAACGCAAGCGAAGTCGCAGGCAACAGCTAATTATAAAATAAGAAAGACTTATGTACAGAAGACATTTATTACTCTGTATACACAATATAAAAACTGCAGTAAAAAAATTACGAAATTATCTTACATAAAAACATAACTATAAAAACTTATAAATAATCATATATGTACATATCACTTATTCAAAGCTTATCAGATAGCAATTATTCTTAAAATTTTACTACCACTGAATAACTATTTCGTTAAGATCTTTGCTATATATTATTCATTTAATTTATTTAAAATAAATTACACTTATTTATACTCTCTTATACCTTATACACTTTTTCGTTATTAAGCATCTTCTTTCCAGCCTCATCATCATTCAAATTCTCTTTGAATTTACCATTGTTGAAGTAATCTTCGATTTCTTGAAGCGTCTTATCCTTTGTTTCAGGCAAAATGAAATGAAGAACTATCAACGATATCCCCATAAGTGTCCCGAAGAACGCAAACGTGCCATAAACTTTAACACTGACCAACAAATATGGAGTAACTTGCAGAGCAAACATCAACAATAAGGATAACGCAAAACCAGACATCAAAGAACCTGATCCTCTATGAGCTAGAGGGAACACCTCACCTAACAACGCCAATGGTATGGGCGTACAACCTAAATTAGCAAGGATGAAGTACATAACAAACAACATTATTGGTATCCACGTCCGTGTTGTTGAAATGACTCCTTGAGCAGCTAAGAATAAATATAAACAAGCACAAAACAAAACAATTATCGCAGGGAACGCTGTAGCAAACAACAAGGTCCTACGTTTTAATAATTTGACTAGAATTGAAGATAACATAGCGCTCGCGGTTATAATTATGTCAATTGATAAAGTATAGTAAAACGAATTTAATTTATTTCCAGTGACCTCTGCAATAATTTGTAGCGCATACGCAGGGAAGATATGTCTGCCGCACGTTTCTAACAACGTCGCACTGAATATGATTATAATAAGTGGTTTAATAAAATCGCGTCGAGTGAACTTCTTAAAGAATCCAGTGATCCTCGTCTTCATTGTTAAATTCAGTGGAATTTCCGACATTCTTTCCTTCTGCGCACGGATCAACTCGTCAAATTCTCGCCGAGACGTTTCACTGTCACCTCTCAACCACAGAAAAGATTTTTCGCTTTCTTCAAACCGTTTCTTCGACGCCAACCACGCGGGGCTCTCTGGCCAGGTCATAACGATAGAGAGCGCGATGGCAAGCGGCACGACACCTAGCAGTGCAATAGTTCTCCAGTGCAAAAAGTATCCCAGAATGTGAATTATCGTATTCCCAAGGCAAACGGCGACCGTCTTCATATTGAGAAACACTCCTCTATTAGTTGGGCTGCTAAATTCGCCGATAACCACAGCCCCCAAACAAACAGTGGCACTAGCTGTGAGGCCACCCAGTAATCTTCCAATTATTATAGTTCTTACATCCGATGCGAAATATATCAGCAACCATCCGATAGTACCAGGTATCATGACGATCGCGTGCGCCATTTTTCTCCCTTTTAAATCCATGAGTAAGCTTGATACGAGGAAGCCAGGAAAACCAGCAATACCGATGCATGATGCTAAAAAAAGGAAAGCAGATATTAGGACAGATAAAAACGCAAACAATAAACGCTGACGAGGTGACAGTTAAAGATCTTAAAGTTCATAAATATTGTATATCTTAATAATATATAAAAATCCATTGTCACGATGTATGTTCCCAATGAACTCTTCACCGACTACCGATTTTGACGAAATTTGGCATTTTATGTGTAATTTGGTCCAACTTAAGATACAGGATAGTTTTTATTTCGAATAATTATCCCAATAATTTATAATCTTAATATTTTTAATTATTACTGAGCCACAGCAACGCGTAGTAGATAATAATTAATGTGACTGCTATAAAGTTTGAAGGCAAGCGCAAGTAGTGTTACATATAACTGCAACTAAGTAACTAAACAATAAATAAGTCAGTAGACCGCGCAAATATACTGACATACTGTACCCAATATATAGGCAGCTGTTTTAATTGAATGCATTATTATTATTTGGGTAAAGTGGGTAGGTAGGCTAGGTGATAAGATATAATGGCTAAAACTCGTGATATTATAAACTAAAAAAAAGGTCAAAGCAACATTACAATGAATGCTCAACAAACCAAATATTTATTAGTTCTAAAAGATTACGATGGTCTCTATTTTCTTAAACTTATTACTGATCTAACAAGCCTAATACCTAAAGTAAATTATTTATTATACATAAAATAAACTTAACATTTACTAGTGGCGTAACTCTGGCTTTTAAATCTTTATGTTTTGAATACGGCTTAAGTTATCAGTCGTACATTACTCGATTATAAAGATAAGAGGCTTCAAATGTATCATCTTTGCCACACAACCTAAACATTTTTACGAATGACATATAACTACATCTGTACACGAAAACACAATGTTTTTACCTGTAAAATCTATCTCACTAATATTAAAATGGCCAAGTAGAAACGATTGCAGAAAAAAAATGCCTAATAAATTGCGTTAAACGTAACAAAAATGTATTATGGTGTAATTTATAAGCACTCTTCAAATGTACTATAGTAACGTAGTATACGTGTGTTCGAAGTGTTAATACATGTCAAAACATGTTAATTTGAAAATTACATATCAATCCACGATGGTATATCTGAGTCGGGCGCCTGGAGGGCGGGGATCTGGCTAGAGGTAAAACTTAGGACCATGCCTTGTCCTAGCGTGTTTACTAGGACACCTAGCACCGTCCACGTCTGAAATTAGAACGTGTCAATATGACAATTACATACCAATCCACGATGACATGTGAATGTCAATAGGAATATCGGAGTCGGGTGCCTGGAGGGCGGGGATCAGGCTAGAAGAGTAACTTAGTAGCATGCCTTGTCCTAGCATGTTGATTAGTACACCTAGCACCGTCCATGTCTGGAAGAAATACCCTCTTTATTTAACTAGCTAATACAATTACACTCAGATCAAAATTGGAATAATAAAGACAATAATGATAATGACGATAATTAAGATCGCGAAGAAAATGACGACGATGACAATGAAAATGATGTTGATGATGATAATGACAATAACGATAATAATAACAGCAACGAAAACGACAATGACGATGATAACGAAAACGATGTTGTTGATGATAATGATTACGACGAAATAACGATAGCAAAGAAAATGACGATGACAACGAAAATGATGTTAATGATGATATTGATAATGACGATAATAAATGCAACGATGATGATTATAATGATGCCCTTGCTCACCCTGACTTAACCCGCATTGAAGAGATAGAGGCTTTAAGGAATATTGTTTAAGGAAATAGTTTGTTTCTTTTACATGTGTTACTTATATATACCGACGTGGTCTGAACGGACAAATTCAATGCATGTTGTCATTAAAACATTTTATGAGCTTATATCTTATTTTTCTGATTAGGATCATGATCAGCCCATATACGTTCCCGCTGCTGGGACACAGGTCTCCTATGAAAACACAAGCTATAATCCACCACGCTGGCCAAGTGTGGGTGGGTAGATCATGGGATCCTATCGAGTGAGGTGGATCAGTATGATCAGGAATATATTTGCCGACGAAATAAAATACACTTCACGCCTTATTCTAAAAAAACTCAAAAATTTTCAAAAAAATAGTTCAGCCCTGCGATAGAGTTGAGTTACAAACACAGTCACCAGAATTTTCTGTTAATAGAAATACTAGCTTCGCCCCGCGGTTTCGTCCGCGTAAGTCTGTATCCCGTTGCAATAACGGGATAAAAAGTTGCCTGTGTTATTCCAGTTGTCCATCTATCTACGTACCAAATTTCATTGCAATCGGGGCATTAGTTTTCGCGTGAAAGAGTAATAAACATACACACATCCTCACAAACTTTCGCATTTATATTAGCAGGATAGGATTAAACTAATCCGTTTGATCCAACGATTGACCCAATTTATTATCAAACGGAATAACTAACGAGTAATGATTTATCAAATTACTTGAGTCTTTATTAATCAGTTTAGTTTCCAATAACAGATATGATTATATTTATTAGGCTTACTAATTTTAGATTTATTATGTCTATGCCCTAATTCAAATTGCAGAATTAGAATATTTGTTTGTAGGTTTGATTGCAACTGAAATAATTGTCACCAATAGAAAACGAGAATGAACCGATGAACTCGAGAGAAATCAGGACGAGCGCTAGTATGATAAATAACGATAACTTATATCAAAATTCTTTGATTATAATAAAAAAAGACTTAATTAACTTAAAAGCTTTTTCTCTATTTATCCTTAGATTAATAACACAGGCAAAAATATGAACTAATTTTCTAGTAGAGCTATCGGTCCATTTTAGGTCTAACTAGAATTTCAATAGCTTAGTTAAAGATATAACGCAAATTTACCTTTACTGCTGAAAGATTGTTCATGGCAGTTCTTAGGAACCATTATTATGTATACATATTACACATGTAGAATTAAAATGTAAAATTTACATGATTGGAAAGGAGCAGCTACATAATTTCTTGCCGGCTCTTTGTAAAAACTTTAGATTGGTAAAAAAATCGGCCTCTTAGGTGAAATATCGTCGAATTATAGCAAAATTGGAACTGCTTATGTTCTAATCAACCTGATCTCTTAATCTGACACGCACGAATATTACTTTTTAAATTTACTCCTCTGTCTTAACCCCGAAACCACCTCAATATGTCCAACCAACCGTTAGTCGCATAAAATATACACTAGCTGTGACCCGCGGTTGAAACCGCGTAAGCGTGCTGCGTAACCGTATCCCGTAGGAATATCGGTATAAAAGTGCCTATGTGTTATTTCAGTTGTCCAGCTATCTACGAAGCAATATAGTATTATTATTCACCAATAGATGTCAGGAAAAAAAAAACACGAAAAAAACCACGAATATGACATTTTCTAAAAAAAATTCCTAGCTAGATCGATTTATCGCCCCCGAAACCCCCTATATCTTGTATATATAAATATATATATACAAGAAATGCTCGTTTAAAGGTATAAGATAAATCGCAATAATTAGATAGTTTTTTTTACATTGATTATCTGGAGCTTGAAGAACAGAAATATGACGCACTTGAGTATTTCCATTGCTTTGTTTTTTTAACAATTTTGACAATTTTGACAATTTACAAGATTTTCAAAACTGTCCCCTCCGCTCTCTTCCGTTCCACTAAAGTTGGAAACACCATCGGACCTTTTGTATCAAATTATAAGTTTCGCGGTTTTTATGAGATGAGAGCAAATTTTATGAGCTTCGCGACACTCCGGTATATCGACATACAGCTTCATGGCCTACATACTTGAAACAAATGGACCTGCTAAGCTTAATCATTCCTACTTTTCATCTTTGCTATTTTAAATACAACCCTCTATTCAAAAACATTCATCTCAAATTTACCCCAGGAACTAAAAAAATAGTTAAAACTTCCAAGAAGGCACCTCAAAATTAACACAACATACCATCAAATACATTCAAAACTGAACACTATTCACGAATGTCCCGAAATAAAATTACCACTATTACCTGCTTCACATAAGGGGGTACCATAGCGTCGAACACCTCTTGCAAATGAATCTAAAATGATCTCTAGGTGTAATGTAAACACACTGCCACAGATTACTAAATAATTTCTACGGCATTACGCTATTGTCTCATAATATTATTACGAGTACACAAAACTTAACACTGGAGATTAAGATTGATAAGTTTTATTGTATATTTATTAAGGCTGTCTGAGTTCTTATATTAGTTTATATTATACAGCTTGGTCTGGTATCTAATCTATTACGCAAGACCTAGTTTCCAACATAAAAAATCTTTGGAGACTCATTAATGTTCCTTGGTAATCCTTAACTGACAATAATGTATTTGGAAGCTCGGCAAATAATCTTTATCGTTTTCTTTCTAAATATAATACAAGGCATATTACATAGCTGAATATATACTTAATTTTAAACTGAAATTCAAGTTCAAAATTAAAGGTTTAATTTTGTGTACTACGTGCTATGAAATTTCATTCAGAAATACAATCTAACATTTTTAGAGTGATTATTTAATGAAAGCAAATAACCGGAAAAACATAACCTGCTTCGATAGATGGACTATATAATATAAATTAAATTGGTAACTCAGTATCTCAGTATTATGAATTTCTAAGTTCTTTCAAGTTTATGCCTTTTTTATGTCATAGCGGGCAACTGAGCTGGTGGTTCGTCTGAATGTAAGTACCCACAGCCCATGAACATTTGTAAAGTTAGGACCGCTGCAAATGCGTCGCCCGCTTTTAAGGAGTAAAGGAAAAGCAAAAGACTGATGGAAATAAAGGAATGGACTGGGATGGGTGAGGAAAAGGAAACGGCCGTGTACGTCATGCTATGCCACATAATAAAAATCAAACCCATTAATTAAAAAATTAAAAATTATTAGCAAGAACACATATCAAATTTACCACAATGCTCTGCCTTCTGAATTAGGTTATTACCTGTATCTCAGTTTAATTTACTACCCTTTTGTTTAGAACGTAGTCGATAAATGTATGAAGAAAGAATATTTTATAATTAGCACCCTTTCAGCTTAGTAGCTTCTATAGAGAAGAAATACTGAACTGTTTTCAAACATATCAAATCAAATACTTATTTCACATAAAGTAATAGTAATAGCACATAACTATTGATTTATATGAATTTATACAAAATTACTTTTATCGTAGTATTTTCTTGTGTTTGATTTTACGCGAGTATTAGACATTTAGAAATTAAAAACTTTTTGACGGATTTTAAACGCGATTTATTAATTACATTATTAACCCGGTCACGGGGAGACGGAATTTGACTGTTTTTAATTTCTAAATATTTTTAATGTATCAAAAATGTGATCTATCATTTGATTGCAACACTAAACTATTTTTTTAAAGTTCTTTTATATTTAATTGTAAATAAATCTCTTTAAAAACTATTAAAGTTTCAAATGTAGGTTCATATTATGTCATTAGAATATTTACCTACTTATAGTAGTATAGTATTATATTATCTGTGCTTATGGTAAAACCCAAGTGTGCAGTATATGTTGTATTTTGCATTTAAACAGTGATAATTACGTGTCCATATCTGTTAAATCATTACTGTAGAATAATAAGTTACAAAAAAACTAAAGCTAAAAATATTATAAAAATCGATTCAGCAAGTAAAAAATTTTGGCATTGAACAGAAAATTCAGTCTAAATGATAACCTCCTCCTATTTGAAGTAGTTTGAAACAACACATTCACATAAAAACGGATTTTTGGATGGGGCATATTATAGGGCTAATGTTACATTTGAATGCCCTTGTAATGTTAAAACAAATGCTTCACATTACATAATGTCTTTGGTTTATAACGTAGAGAATATTTAACATAGCTTTGGTATCTTCAAATGGAATTATTTGTACGATTGTGATTAGATTCTTACCACTTCTTAGGACACCAATCTAAAATATGTAGCACAAGAGCGCTTGAACGTTAAATTGACGTTTAATATAAAATTCAGTCACAGGTACGTATTTAACTTACTACGTAAAAACTGAAAATGTATACTCATTGAAAACAAATTCCAAAGGACTTTTAGCATAAAGTGACTCATCTACTATGAGTCTACTAGCAGTATATTGATTAAATTAATGGCAAATAATTCTAGAAAGATAGATTATAATACCTGTTTTATCTCTCCAAAATCCCGATAGATGGCGCTATTTTAAATTGCGTTGACGACCGAGGAGAAGTCAGAAGCCGCTGGCAACAGCTATTAGGTATATAAAAATGGCTCGCTTATACATAGCACAATATGCATACTAAATATTATGTAACGTTTTTAACAATATCTCTATGAATATCTTCTACATTATAGCCACATGTTGAACGCGCAAAAAATGGCAATGTACTCAGGTTCAAATTAAAACGCCTGTGATATTTAAAAAGCAAACACGTGTACGTGTAATTTTTGCACAGGCACGAAAGAAGTTATTTACAAAGTAGGTTTTACATCCCATTTAGGAGACCTAATTAACAGTTTTTTTATGTCATAGCGGGCATCTGAGATGGTGGTTCACATGATGGTAAACGATCACCACCGCCGACGAGGCGGTGCCTCTGCGTATGCGCTGCCCGTTTTTAAGGGATAAGGGATAAGGAAAGGATTGACGACGGGAAAGAAGGAATGGACTGGGAAGGAACACGAAACACAATAGCAAGCTCCACGCCGGTTTTCTGTGGGGGTGTGACCTTCGGTGCCTAAACAGCCTGTTTTGATATTCATATATTCATTAGCGGCACTCAAATTAGTGTGTACATTCAAATATCCAATTATTATTAAACCTAGTTTTTTAATTTTATTAGTAAGTCAAGTTACTGTGAGTTGTTTTTCTTGGAACTGATTTGGTGGAAATTCAGTATGCAACAATATTAATATGAACCAAGAGTGTTTATGTGATTAAACTACGAAAATTTAAAATATGTAAGATAAACATCATTATTTGCTAGGTTTTAACAAAAATGTTGCAGGATTACGTGAATTTTTATTTACCTGATAAGAGTATTAAAGTAATATGGGTTGGATTCAGAAGTCTAGAGGCCAGGGGCAACAAGAAAGTAGAAGCCCTAAGACTGTGGGTAGTTATTAAGTTATTTATTTAGTTAGACGGTAATTATTTTCCAAATGAAATGGACAATGTTTTTCAGTAAAATTTTTGTTTCGTTTTTTTTTCGAACGTTTATTGTGGGGCCTCTCTTCTATGGAGGCCCCGGGGCTGTAGCCCCGGTTGTTCTTTTCTACATTCAGCCCTGGTCATTTTTACAACTACATCTGGGTACTTATTTCTTCGATAGATACAAGACATTAGGAGTATGTATTGAATTTAAGTATCTATTACATTGTAATTCTAAGTATAATTGAAAATATGTATATACCAATTTTTTATGTTATTATTATTTTGATAGCATTATTTACATAGTATAGAAATAAAACATTATTTCAAGGATTTAAATAAATATAAATCAATTATTACGAAGTACCTAAGAAATGTAAACGAACGATTTAAGATTTCATTCATTTTCAGCTATTTCTAATGAGAAATAATAAAAATAAATGTAAATATGACATTATCATGTTGCTTATTAATTTAACATAGTTTGGGAAGATAAGTATCTTAAAATAAATAACGCAGTGTAGTTTTGTAAATAATTATTTTATAAGAATTTAGGGTACCTACTTCCTCAGACTGATACATTATATTTAGTAAAACTTTATCCGCGTGGCGTAGTGTCTGTGGTTGTTAAAAAAAAAAAGGTTTTAGGTATTTGAGTCGTGTTCATTGTTATTAGTTTTATTTTTTATGTAACGTGAATAAAAAAACAAATTTTATTTATATTTGTCAATAAGCCTAGAATATATTTTAAATACTTAATAAATTGTATTTGTGTTTGCGAAAAGTGGATTATTTTATTATTAGGTTTGAAAATATCTAATAGTACTTACAATTTTTCCAGTACTATATCGAACATTTACCTTGAACATACATGTATGTTATTACATGACAAAAGTACCTTCACACTACTAGCCTGTAGGAAGGCTACATACCAAAGTAGAGTTGTTTTCGTAAGTTACTTTGAAATAAATTTTAACTATTTATATTTTAATACATTTTTCCTATGTAATTCCAGTATCCACTACATAAGGAAACATGTATTATCATTGATAACAATTAATCGATGATAAATAATAGTATACTATCATTGATTATAAAATATAAATACAAATTTTGTATTAAACAAATTGCATTACTCAAACTAGGCTACGTGTTGATTGGAACACGTTAATTAAAACAAATTAAAGTTAATTAAAAGCTCCGTGGTAGGCAATAGTGAAAGGTCTATCTAAGCCACAGCGTGCCTAAAACATTTACAGAACCTGATCCTACTCTACGGTATTGAATATAAGTGCATTTAATTACGAGATATACTATTTTAAAATTGGCAGAATGCCATCAGCATTGTAAGCATACTGAAGTGTACATATGCATGACTGTATCAATTGACGATATTATCGATTGATAATAAAAATCTCGAGACCACGAACGTAAATGCAAAATGATTTTGAAGTAAGTAACGTTACGTGTGCCGGGTTTGTGCTTACTTCGAAATGGGGAAGTCATGGATAACTCCGTTCAAGAAGCAGGTTTGTTATTATTTATATATAGTATACAAAACAGTTGATGAGTTTAGCTGTTACTCATTGTGTATTTAGGTATTAAAATTGCAAATTTGTTATGCACGACTGGCGAATTATAAAAGAGCATTTTATTATTCAACTTTAAAACGTACGGTTACGTACTTATTTGTAAAAATATATTTTATTTTATACATAAATGGTTATTGGATAAATTATTGAAATATTGAATTTCTTTTAATTTCGTTATTATATAAATTGGATGATTTGTATAGCAAAAGTGAAATATAGTTTAGTATGGAACTATATAACTAACCGCTCGTCCCGGCTCCGCCCGGGTTGCCCCGGGTAGAAAACAAAATAAAACAGACTATGACACTCACAGATATCGTGACTTTGAATTGGTGAAATGATTTATAAAATCGAGTCAATAGATCCAGGGATTACCTCTACAGAGGCAAATTCATAGACATTTTCCTCTTAATTACATAAATGAAGATTATGGAGTAATTTCAAATTAACCTAAGGTAATATAATTTAACTACCTTTTTGTATTAGTTTTTATATAACGTTTAATTAGATTTATTTTACTCAGTTTTTTTGTGTTACCATTAAACAATAAAATTAATTCAGTAGTTTTTACGTGAAAGTGTAACAAACATCCATCCATCCATGCTTAAAAAAATACAAACAGTAGTAGGATTTATATACATGATATTTAAAGTGTATATAACTTATATTATATTATCATAAACTTATTTATTAGTTATAAAATATGTTGTTTTATTTATTTATGTAAAATTATTTATTTGTTTTGTCATAAGTCATTAATCATTATGATTAAGTAGGTAATTTATACTAGCATACCTATACTAGCCAAGGCTATAGTTAACCATGTAGCATTGCATATTTCCATATAATATCATACATAATTGTAGGAACTTAGTTTTTAACTTGACAATACAAATGAAAGTAATTTTAAAGTTTTCAATACTTATGCTTTAAAAAATGCAAATTTTCTAACACTCATCCTACTAATATCATAAATGCGAAAGTTTGTAAGGATGTGTGTGTGTTTGTTGCTCTTTCACGCAAAAACTGCTGAACCGATTGCAGTGAAATTTGGTATGTAGACAGCTGGGCAACTGGAATAACATAAAAGCTACTTTTTATATCGATATTCTAACGGGATACGGACTTACGCGGGTGAAACCGTGGGGCGCAGCTAGATTTAAATAAATAAATGCGTATATGGGTTAATAACGTACGTACCTACCTACATATTTCTATAGATCATGTGTTAGTTTTATACATAAGCTACTACCACTGTCAAGTATCATCAAAATCCGTATTGCGGTTTTCGCGTGAAAGAGTAACATGCATACATACATTTTTCATGTTAGTAGAAAAGGGTTAAATACCTAAAGAACGACGTAGAAATATATGTTTTTATTAGGTAACTATTTTTTTCTTTGGAAAAATACCTAGTTACAATGATAATAGAGAATCTGGAATGACGTAAGTATTAGTAAAATGTGTATCGATTAAATACATTTAAGAGTCTCATCCATATCTTGATATCGTAGCTGTTTATCACAATATCGTTATCGTTTACATAACAAATCGATAATACCAGCGTATACATCTACACAACACTAGTTCTTCAAGCATTCTTCACATTTTATAAATAAAACATAAGTTAAATTGTAAAGCACTTGATTTTCCTTTGAGTACCTTGAACACGTTATTTACCGAGTCTCTGCATGTGGATTCGACCCTAAAGCTGAAATGACATTAAAAATTAAAGAGGATGTTTTAGCGCGAAAAAAGTAGCCTATAATACTTCCTAGCCTCCTTAACCCTAAATATCTTTAGACACAAATATCATGACAAATTAATAAACAAACACACTTACATTTATTATATTAGTGAGGATTTATCATTGGCATAAGTCTTGCAATATAAAATATAAAAATATAACGATAGTAGCATTAATAAAGCAATCATTTTAAAAAAAGTTTAAAAAATATAAATTTAAATAGTTACAAATTGCCAATAAAAAATTAACTAACCTTATCAACTTAAGCCTGTTTAAGCTTACCTACGATTATTAGTATTATATAGTGTCTGTCTATACAATGATGATTAGAGCTTATTATTCGTGTTCATTAATAATTGTCAAGCAGACTACTCAAACAATAAGAGTTTATTATTATTTATTCGATTCCATATAATTATCATCATTTACTTACATCTTTAATGTTTATCTATGCATGTGTTGGTCACTGAACTCTAAATATTTTTTTTTGTGTCTTAAAGTAGAATCGAGAATGGTCTAGATTCGTACGCGAACTAAGCTGCGGAAAAAAGCTAGCATATATTTTCCTCGTCCACAATACGTAAATAGGAAAAAATATAATAAACTAAATCAAACTGCAGTTAAATTTCAACCTTATCTCGCTACATATAAGTGATTAATTTTCAGTGCTTCGTCACCCTGGGGGTGTCGCTGAACTTATCATCCCATGGGCTGACGATGGGGTTCGCAGCCATCGCCTTGCCGCAGCTGCGACAGCCAGACTCCATCATACCCGTGGATGATACTACAGGATCTTGGATATGTAAGTTGTTCTGGTTTTTCTTAATGATTTATAACTACTGCGTTCTTTAATCAGACTAATAATATGGTTATATTTATAGAATATATAATATTTTAGAACTAGCATTTGCCCGCAGCTACACACGCGTTAAATTGGCATTAATTTTTAGATTATACATAAACCTATCTCTTGAATCAATCTATCTATTAAAAAAAACTTAGATTTAAAGATCTAAGCATACATACATGCTCGGGAAGCGACTTTGCTTTATACTATGTAATGAAGATAGTTATTAATGATTATTTACCTACATAGATACATAAAAAACGTAACTGTAAAAGTTGCGTCATAAAGATAGCATATCCAGGACACTCGGGAATTATTATACGTTCAGTTAACGGATGAACTAGAGTCTAAACGTAAAGTTTTTTAAGGAGAGAACATCAATTTGGTCTAAATCCATACTGGAATATAGTCAATCATATTGAATACTATCAACAATCAAATATAAAGCTTTAAATCAAATACAAAGCTTAAATCAAATAGGACAAGGATCACAACCAGAATGGTCCAATTTTCTTAAAATTGTAATAAATATTAACCTCTTTGTACTTCTAAAGATTGAGTTCCCACATAGGTTTACTTATCGCATATCCAATAATCTTTATATCCCCAATACTTCTGTTAGCTGATACAATCCAAGGCCTTAGATACACCGATTAGTGATTAGATAAAAATTTGCGACATCAGTACAATTGTTAGTCAGTTTCCTCAAAACAATGATTCTCAGTGGAGATAATATTTGACGTCATAACCCAGAAGTGTCAATTGAAGCACTCAAGCGCATTGAGAAAAGAAATATCAAATACCGCCGCGCTCGGAAACCTAGTTCGGACCACGGCGTTGCTCGCCTAGTCAAAGGAATTTCTCGGGTCTCCAGTGTTTATACCAAATTTCACCCAAATCGGTTCTGTGGTTTAGATCTGAAGAAGAGACAGTTTTATTTATTCTGCTATTACCTTCAAACAGAGCCCTTCAAGCAGAGAACTTCTTATTCAGATTCAAATACGTTGACAATATTAATTATGATATAATTTTGTGTCAACTCATCCTCCAAGTTTGCGTGCTGTACCCCCAAATACTAAAAATCTGTATTCATTATTTTTAAAAAAACTTACATTATAATGATATTTTACGAAATACTGCCCAAATAATATGGTTTTTATGTGTATTTTCCAGCCGCAATCCTGGGCTTCGCTTTGATCGTGGGTAACTTCATAATCCCAACGGTAATGGCAAAATATGGCAGAAGAACTGCGAACATTCTCAGCATAATCACAATGATACTCGGCTGGTTTTGCGTCATATTAGCGACCAACATAAAAGTCTTCCTCGTCGGAAGATTTCTGAAAGGCTGCGCAATGGGCATGACCGCTTCGTTAGGCCCAGTATTGATAGGCGAATATACTAGTCCAAAAAATCGTGGGGCTTTTTTAACCACGATATCTTTATCAATTGCCATCGGGGTCCTTTTCGTCCACTCTCTGGGAGCATTATTCCATTGGCAAATAGCTGCATTGGTCTGCGCTTTCGTAATGTTCACAGATCTACTGATAGTCTTGTATTCACCAGAGACGCCGACATGGCTGTCAGATCAGGGCCGCTATGAAGAAAGCGAGAAAGTATTCAGATGGCTCCGAGGCGACACGGAAGACGAAGAATTAAAAAGAATGATTGAAACTAGCATGATTGTACGAGAATCGAAGGCCGAGGTGAAAGTCGAGGACACTTTCTCTAAACGCATGAAGGCAAACCTTGCATTCTTCAGCGTAACTATACGGAAAAGGGAGTTCTACAAGCCCATATTTATAATGGTCCATATTTACACGTTGAGCCAATGGGCTGGAGCAAACATATTAGCTGCGTACACTATTGATTTATTTACAAAAGTGATCGGCACTGAGGTTAATATTTATTTGATGGTAATCACATTAGGAGCTCAAAGAATTGTGTCGAACGGGATAGCTGTATACGTAATAAAGAAAGTGAAGCGTCGAACCATGTTATTGGCAACCGTTGGGATAAATTTGTTTGCATTCTTGTCGATAGCCGCGTATAGCTATCTAAAAACGCATCACATGCTTCCTTATGACCATCCTTTCATAGGAATCTTCTTAATCCACATCCACATGGTGTCCATCGCAACAGGAACCGTTCCTCTGCCATTCATCATTGCTGGTGAAGTGTTCCCCTTGGATTACAGGAGTCTAGCGGGCAGCATTAGCGTTTTCTTCCTTTCCGGAAACTTTTTCATCATTCTGAAGACCGTGCCATATTTATTTAAGACGATCGGAGTGCACGGTGCGTATGTCATTTACGCGGCTATTGTCGCGTATTGCCTTGTCATTGTTTACTTCTTTTTGCCTGAAACAAAGGATAGGACATTGCAAGAAATCGAAGACGAATTTAGAGGTAGGCCACTGTCTCCTGAAGAAGTCAAGTCCACTCAGTCATTGACCTCTGTGAAGCACAATCAAGACCGTCGGTGTAGTAGTCCTGTAGTATAAAATACGTTTTAACGAATAATTTATCAATGTTATGGTTACAAGTGAAGTGAATGTTAGTGTTATCTATGAATTAATGTTTAAGGCAACTAAATATTTGAAAATGTTTGTGTCATTTATCGATCATGTGTATAAATTCATATTACGAAAAATTCTAATAAATATGTAATAAAATTCGTGCATCATACGAAACGATGCTCAGAGGACTTATCATTTATCATAATTATGACCATAGATTGGATATTGTTAATAATCTAGCAGAAATAAATAAAACTAGGTTTTTAGATTTAAGATACCTATACTGAACGTAGATTTCAATTCGAATTTAGTTAGTATCTTCAAATTATTTATATAAAAACGGCTGTGTTCGTCTATACTATATTAATACTATAAGTATTTAAGAAATTGTAAATATTGTTAAATACTCATAAATAAAGATAACAAATTAATAGATAGTGGTTTTAGTACCGTGACTCTCAACTCAAATGCACCTCTACGATATCCGATAATTCCGTATCCAAAGGGTATACGCGACACACTCATTTAAAAGAAAACACAAGCTACTATTGTGTTCAAAAATCAACAACTAAATTATTGAAATACCGGATGAAAGTAATTAAAGACTTATACGGATATGAAGTGACTTATTTTATCAAGAGAAACATATGTACCCGTGACCAAATAAAATGTCGTTGTTATTAGTATTGGAACATGCGAGAAAAATTATTATAATGAATGAATCTCGTTTAAAAACCGTTAGTTAGTGTTTAATTGCTATGTATATTATACTCGCGTAAAACGAAACGCTACAAAATACTAGGGATTGTTAGTTTGTCGCGAACTTAGATTAACCAGCTCCTTGACCCCTTCAAGAAAGCTGCTCGTCGGAACACAGTGGGGTTTTAGTCGGTAGGAATCCGACATAATCCACGGCTCCTTTTCCCCGGGGGCCGTGGGTATCTATGTAAGATTTCCCTACTATAAAAAAGGGGATGTTATGTTAGTTTATTCTTCTAATTAGTAATTTACTTTCGTCAGCGAAAAAATATTCCGCAATCGCAGGATCAATCTTATATGATCTCAGATTAGTTTCATACTTTTGATATTTGCTGATATATTTTGTTGCAATCCTTAAAGTGGCGATATGACAAACGCGTCACATCATTTTACGACATTTAATATATCCTACTAATATTATAAATGCCAAAGTATGTAAGAATGTGTGTATGTTGCTCTTTCACGTAAAAACTACTGAACCGATTGTAATGACATTTGGTACGTAGAGAGCTGGACAACTGGAATAACATATAGGTAACTTTATCCCGATATTCCTACGGGATACGGACTTACGCGGGTAAAACCGCGGGGCGCAGCTAGTAAATTATATAATCTCACTCATTTTAATTGCACTAGAATTCGTTAAATCTTCTCGCTGAGAAAAGACAAAATTTGAGAATGTAAAGCTGCTAGAACAGTTTATCGAAAACTATACAAAAACAAATTTCAAACACAAAAATCTATTACACACGAGACATAGTTTTTGTTGCAAGAATTTTAAATTATTTTTCAATTAGACATATTATATTTATTACTAGATGCTCGTCTCGGATATCATGATTACTGTTTTATCCCAAGGGAGCATTTAAACGGAATAAAAAGTATCCTATCACCCAAGCTAGCTGTCTGTATACCAAATTTCATCAAAATCCGTCCAGTAGTTTCAGCGTGATTGACGTACAAACATCCAAACAATTAAACTTTCACATTTATATTATTAGCGCGATTACTATTTAAAAGTGTTTTTTTTTCGCCTTTCCTTTGAAGATTCCAATCTCATACATTATCTTTAAAAGTGCATTTAGACAACAATATCCCCAACCAGCGTAGCAATTGGGTTCAAATTAGTAAAACCACACAGAATACGTCTAGAAAACTCTTTTTTCATTACAACATACAAGTCACAATATAAATCAATTTTACATATATTTATATGTTATATATATATATACTCTCACGTCTCTCTTACATTTACAATCTGTGGTTTAGCATATAAACAGCATATTTATCGTTTATTGTAATACAAACAAACACATTATAGATAGAGTAGGCCTCCGGCTACTCCCCCGTTAGAAAGAGACATAAGATCGCGGTACCCATCTGTTGTCCTATTCCCGCACATTTAGCGCCGAAAAATCATTCGACTTTTAAACGTTTCTGTAAAAAGAGACAGAGAGAGTACCACGATCTTCCCTCTCTTTCTAACCGCCTACAAGCGGTATGTCTTATCAACTCCATCTATAATACAGGAATATAAAGCATCGTTAATTGTCCTTAAAAATATATTTAACAAAACTGCGAAAACAAAAAATCAATGTGATATATTTATTTGCACTTATACATTAACATGGCGATGGCCGATGGCCCCGTTTAAAACACTTCAAACGCATGTAGGTAATAATTGTTAATGTTAACATTATATTTACCATATAGATATATGTTTACTGTTTCATTCGGATTGGGAACCTACACATTTAATCAACAAAAAATATAAGCATAAAGTCATCTGAAAATTTCCGAATTTCTAAATTCTCCTGTTAATATAAGACGGCAAAAGTGTTATTTCACTTTATAAACGTTTAGAATTCAAAAGAAAGCCCATAATATATGACAAAATACATAAAAAAAAGGGAAACGGGACCATCGCCACATCGCGTTTCTGTGATTTTTAGAATATACTTTCCATCAAATAATTACTTACTTTACCGATGAAATATTCGAGGCACATTACTACATTTTATTCTATCTTGATATTTAATATCATTTCACTTATATTTCTTTATCGTTAATCTATTTACTTATATAAAAAACCGTGAAAAAAATTTTAAAACGTACGAGCGCTATATTGATATAAAAAAGTAATAAAGAGAAAATTTTCTAAGTCCGTTAGTGCATTTGGGTGTTTTTGTTTCCTACATAAACGAGGGGGGATATTATAAAAAAAAACTAACAAAGGGCTATGTCACAACAAAACACTTTTTTTTAATATTAACCTAATGCACCGTTCCGTTAGTTCATTACATATTGTGTTAAACCCACAAATAGTGTAGAGTAGAGACAAAAAAAAATCGGTTTTTCATACATAAAAATTTCCTAAATGTATATTAATTTTGAATGGATCGATACATCACAACAACTAAAGGGACCTTTAAACACATTTCCACTCTGTAAAAAAAAGCAACAAGCTATTTAAACATACAAAAAAAAAAACTTGCACGTTGACTTACATTAAACGCGATTTAAACCCGTTAAAAACGTGTCATTATAATAATAGTTTATTAACATAGTCTCTTACGTCACTGAAAACTATTCATTCGCTCACCGTTTAAACGAAAACTCATATAATGTCATAAATATAAACACCCTGTTGACAATCTAACAATAAAAAAAATATTGCAAGGGATCTGCAAATACAGTTATACGTTGCGTGCAATGTTTAATAGCTTACAAGAGAGTCATATTGATAAATATATATATCCATATTTTTTATATAAAAAAAACCACATAACTGTCGGAATACTAAAAAATAGAGATTGTTCAAACCCGCGAATTCTTTTGCCTTAACGTGGTTATTATTATCCAATAATGAATCATTTAAATTCCATTTATCTTCAAATAAGAACTACTGGTCCGATTGAAAAATTTCCTTCTGAGTCCATTTAT
The DNA here is from genome assembly GCF_012273895.1 of Zerene cesonia. Classification (NCBI taxonomy): domain Eukaryota; kingdom Metazoa; phylum Arthropoda; class Insecta; order Lepidoptera; family Pieridae; genus Zerene; species Zerene cesonia. The sequence continues at coordinate 5,326,653 of NC_052129.1, read as the reverse complement.
GGAGTAAGGTTATAAGGCTTTCAACATATAAAAAGCGTGTGAAACTGCGTGGCACAGCTAATTACAAATAAATAACCTATTTCTTGTGAACGGTTAATGCAAGCCCAAGTATAATTTCATACAATGAACCTATATCTGTATGCATGTAAAAAAATCTCGTGTTTTTTACATAACAACAGTACTTTACTACCACTTGGGAGCAAAATATGTCTTTCATTAATATTCAATTTACTTTTTTTCATTTATTAGTCAAGAGGGTCAGCTAGTTATATATAAAATATTCAATTCTTCGTATAGCTCACGTAAGTCTCACTGGCATTGTACAATGTAATTTAACATGAATCAAAATTCACTATTATAAAACCAATATTAAAGCATTGTACGTTGCTAAAAATATATTGTCCTTTACCCAACGGTTGCCTGGTAGAGATGGCTTTTAGCCATAAGGCCGCCCTTTGCATACCAGTTTTTGTTAAATTTTATTTCTTTTTTGTTTATATTTTGTGTGTGCAATAAAGAATAAATAAATAAAATAAATAAATTAAACGACCAATATTAATTAGGCTATTTCAATTAAACATCACGCACAACGAACGAACAGTATTTACAAATAAATTTTCAACTAACAAAATAACAATATAAAAAACGAATCTAAGCCTACCAACTTAACCAACTAATACTTAAATCGAGCCTACACAGTACCTACCTACATCTCATTTATTTCGGTGGTGGTCGAGATCTGTCTCTTACTAGCTACTATCGAATGAGAAGCGTTTACCAATAACTGTCACAGAATTAAAATATTTCTTTTATTATGAAAAATGGATAGAAGTACCACTTTCAGATTTTAAAATGGAAACGAATTTGATAGACCCACATAGTTATCGAGTAAGGAAGCATAAAAAATGCAGTCAAATTGAGTTCTCAATTTGGGTAGGTCGGTTAAAAAGGTACATGGTGGTAATGTAAAAAATTTAGTTAAATTTAGATGTGCGGTTTATGCTTACGCCACAAAACTCACATAAAATATATAAATTGTTTATGAGATTGCACCAATAGCAACGTCAACAAATCTATCGATTTAGAAGCCACGCTTAAACAAACTCACAAACACGTCCATGTAAAATCCAAATTTCATTAATAATCGCTTCTCAAAGGTCTCCAGTACTACAAATAAAAGACAGATACACTTTCTTTTTTCACAAACAAATAAAAAAACCATACATAACACATATGTTTACGCATAGATTGCACAAGTATGTATGTATGTATGTATAGTTATATGTACATCAGATCTAGGCTTTACAAAAATAATTCTATTCTACATTTGGTTATAATATATATTTATGAAAAGTGCGAAATGCGCTTCGTCACATACTACGCGATTCAACTAAGAAAAGGATCGTTTCGGCGCCATATTGTGACGGCAAAAACATTAGTTCAAACGAACCAATGACCTAAGAAATAGTGATATTTAAACTTTGATGTAACAGTCGGGCAAATTAATATATACCGCTTTTTGGATGCGAAAAGTTTTTCTAAGTAAATCGCATTTTTCCAACGTAAAATCTAACTTAGTTGAATCGCATAGTAATATACGTAATTAGTATCATGTTCATAGATTATTAAACATTATTGTATTTCCACGTACACCAAACGGCGAAAAAAAATTTCTTAATTCACACTCGCAAAGAAATATTGCAAGCATATAGTGTCAAGTCGATCAAGTCTTGTTCAATAAATCAGCCACACACTTCACAGTTTTTCTATTTGAAATTTAAATAAATTATCCACACATAAACGAATGAATAACATCAAGAACGATCGGTGAACAAACATACAAACCACTGTACGTATTAATCTACAAAAAATACCACGAGAAAAAAGCTATATGTCATAAATGAATGAATGAATGAATTAATGAATGAATGGAACAAAAATGGCGTACAAAGTGTCCGTTACATACTCGCACCGCCACAACACCAATTGGTCCTTCATCTAAATAGTTATATATGTATATATATATAGAAAATATACATCTAACAATCATATTATTTACTCATTACGCTAACATTCAATTAACTATACAATAATAATATAATAGAATCTATTCGCTAAACTAATATATCATTTTGTGTATTTTCAGTATTTTGCCGAGGCGCTGTTTCGCCGTCTTCATCCCTTTTTTCAGTCTTATATCTGTAAGGGGAAAAAAATTAAACTATAATATACATTTTTCTATCTAAAAAAATGTGTGTCTTTTTTATTTCTTTCATATGACATACATCTGTGTCACTGATCGATTTTCTTTATGGACAAGTAGGTGACCCAGCCTTCTGTATCCTGCCTGGCCGACCGAGACTTTTTTTTTCGATAGTCCCCACTGGGAATCGAACCCAGGAAAACCCTCGGTCCTATGCTCACGTGTTAACCGTTAGTTAGGTTAGCCTTTAAATCTTAAGACTTTCATGTAGTTTACTAATAAAATTAAAGATAAAAGATAAATAAAATTAAAAACAGTCAAACAAAAATACTTTTTTTTACACAAATAAGGATATTATTCAATCTTGGCGATCCTTATCAGGATTATACGATAAACTCCTGAAATTATTGTATCATCACATATCCTTGACAAGTGTCACAATATAGAATGAAATCTATCCATTTATAGCTTGCTATTGTGTTTCGTACGGTGAGTGGGGGAGCCGGAGGCCCATATCCTTTTCCTTACCCTTCCCAGTCCTTTCCTTTATTCCTCTCATCAATCCTTTCCTAATCCCTTCCCAATTAAAGTCGGCAATCCATTTGTAGAGGCGAAAAGTCTACAATTGACCTTACGTCTCTTCAAATGTTCATGGGTTGAAAAAAAGTGGGTCAAAATCTTTAGTCAAAAGGCTTGGGTTACACACAAACATACAGGTGAAGCTAATGCCACCATGCCATTAAGTTAAAGCCACTTACTCTTGCTATTAGATGGGTTGTGCACGGGCGGCGGGGGCCGCCGGCTCTTTGTTGCTAGCACAGCTCGTTTCGGATTCTGCGAAAGAAAACACATTTTCCATGTCATCACGTGAGATTCTTACGCAGCGGAGCTGCTGTGGTACATATAATATCATCATAATTACTACACTATAAAACAAAGTCGCTTTCTCTGTCCCAATGTATACTAAATCTTTAAAACTACGCAACAGATTTTGTTTTTTTTTAAAGATAAAGTGATTCAAGAGGAAGGTTTACGTGTATAATAAAATTTATTAAACTACTTCGAATTAACGCGTGCGAAGCCGCAGTTGGATCGTGTTATGTATCCATAATACATATAACGTGTCACATTGTTTGTCCGCGATTTACTCCTAAACGGTTAACTGATTTAAATCAAATCTGCATACCATGCTGTGAAATTGTTAGTATTATTTCAATAACGTTAAATGAACTACCCGGGCGGAGTTGGGACGTGCAGCTGGTATTATCTGTCAAAGATGACATTTATCGAGCTTGCGACCTGATGCGAGGCTAACTTTTTTATTGTGGGAGTCGAGCACGCTTCGGCACGGATTGGGCCAGCTCGCACCGGGGAAGTACCACACCCCCACAGAAAACCGGCGTGAAATAGTGGCATTCCACTGTGTTTCGTACGGTGAGTGGGGGAGCCGGAGGCCCGTTTCCTTTTCCTCACCCGTCCCAGTCCATTCCTTCTTTCCAGTCGTTAATCCATTCCTTTTCCCTTATCCCAAAAAAGCGGGCAGCGCATTCGCAGAGGCTCAACCTTTGCGAATGTTCATGGGCGGTGGTGATCGCTTACCATCAGGCGAACCACCAGCTCAGTTGCCCGCTATGACATAAAAAAAAAAAAAAAAAAACTGCTCTCGCTATTTGCTGGATAAATGACGTCGGTTCGCATCCATCTCCTCAACACATTTACCTAATCATAACAACGTATAGCTTTACATCTACATGTGTGTGTGTGTGTGTGTGTGTGTGTGTGTAAATTGACCGCAAGCATGCGCGTGCATGTGCGCACTGACTGCAAGCACGCGAGTGGTGCTCCCGCGCGCGTGTCTGAACAATGAATGCAATCAGGCGTGTGCGTGCGTGGCGCACTGACCGCGAGCAGGGCGGCGGGCTCGGCGGCGTGCGCGTGGTGCGGGTGCGGGTGCGGGTGGGGGTGGGCGTGGGGGCGCGCGGCGGCGGCGGCGTGCAGCGCGGCGCGCACGCACTCGCGCCGCACGGCGGAGCGCGCGGGCCCGCGCAGCCGCGGCACGAGCCGCCCGAGCCGCGCGCGCGGCGACCACGACTCGTCCCTGCGATTGTGTTACATGACCATGAATAATCTCTTTAAATAAATCAGTTAGCTACTTTATTTCATGTGAGAGTTAGTAAAGAAGTAATTTCGTATGAGAAATGAACTCCACTTTAATATTAAAATAACTAGCTGTTTGCCCTGGATTCGCCCGTGGTACATAAATTGGCGAAATTGGCTATCAATCCGTGAACGTTTCAATGTGAAAATATTTCGGAAATCGATCCAATAATATCTCATAATAATATTTGTGTAGATAAATATAATTTTTTTACTTTTTAATTTTTAATAAATACCTATATCATTAAATTACTCAAGTTTCTTAGTACGAACGCGTTAATCGCACAAACCACTGGTAAAAAATTCAAAAAATATTTTTTTGTAGTACAGCCCATTTCATGATTTCATGAGAAGACTTGGATGAATCCGCAAAGCCTAGCTTATATGCACCAAAAAGTATTTAAACTCACTTTTCACTCTTAGCCTTATTGTCATTTCTATTCTTGGAGTTCCGCCGCCGCCGCGACGACGTCCAATCGTCGTCCTCGTCCGAACTCATCTCCAGTGATGGATACACTGGAAAAATGTAAAAAAAAAATAAATAAATAAATAAACAAACAAAATAGAGAATTAGCGACGGAGAACTAGTATACGTGTGGATCACTCACCATACTCCTCGTCTCTGTGGACTTCCTTAATGACGTCTTCCTCATCATCGAAGTCCTCGTCAGCGCTGTTCGGTGCTGCCTTCCTGGTTGCCTGCCGCTTACTACTGCTTGGTGTGCTGTAAGTAATAATTAAAATTAAAAATTGATTAAAGCACTATCTCGCTTTATAATTTCAATATGCACAGATCAGTAGCATTTGCATGTATCTAAGCCACAGATAACCGGCTATTACGTGCGTCTGCTCTTAAAAATTCATACTTTTCGTACTTTTTTACGAGTTTACCGTGAATAATCAAACAATCAACCAGCAAATATAGCCTTTTAGAACGTTCGATTGATCACACTTGCTAGAAGTCTTCGAAATGTAATTTAAATAATATATATACCCATCTTTAAAGTTGTATCAAACTACAATGTGCTCACCATCAAATTTGATAAAAACCAGTAGAGTAGTTTATGAGTCCATCACGGACAAACAACGTGAAACGTAATTTATACGTATTTAGATAATAATAATAATAATAATAATAAAGTCTTTATTAAAACTGTTAAATAATACAATTATATTGGTAGAAACTAAAGCC
>NC_052129.1:5309700-5320101 GCF_012273895.1 Zerene cesonia | reverse complement strand
GTAATAAATGTTATTTGCAGTTAACAATTTTCTTTTTTCTTTATTACAATATTTATGGCAAGACTAGGTATACTAATTTTATAATGCTGAAGAGTTTGTTTGTTTGTCCTAATCTCAGAAACTACTTGATCCGATTTGCTGATCAGCGGCTTATGTAATGCACTTGGGAGTTATAACGCGAAGACGATATACTATCATTCCTTTCTCTATTTTCTCTCTTCTGAGCCGAAAGCCTGTTCTGCAGCAACCACATTTCTTGGAAATGAACAATATTTTTTTTTTATTTAGAGAATTTGAATTACGTATGAGAAGATGATGATAGTGATGATGATGATGATGATGATGATGATGATGATGATGATGATGATGATGATGATGATGATGATGATAAGAAACTCACGTCTCGGTGACGGGTTGCTCCTCCTCAGCGAGAACGGAGGCCTGTATGAGAGATTCGATGCCGTTTGCAGGCGCCGGCCGCGATCTGTATGCGCCTGCGCTGTTTGACGCTGAAACATTACGAAAATATAAATTAATTATTTCAAAACATACGTTTCGTAATTCTTGGTTTGTGTTGTACAAGCAAGCATTTTAAGTTATTTATGGACACTTAACATGGGAGCTCCTTCTATATCTGAAGGTCAATTCACCTAACAATGTTAAATACATATTTAATTAGCAATCTCGACCAACTGATATCGGCCGTACTTTTCCCCCAAAACGCGTTTTCTATCAAAGTATCACCAAATTGTTTATCTCACATATGACCATTTTCCTAGTAACTATAGCATCGTGTCTATGGCAACGCACCAGTGTGTTGTCTATGGTTGTGTCTATGCTTCGCCGGCCGCCGCCGGGCCGGCGCCGGCTCGTCGACATACAAGTCGCCATCCTCGTACTCGTACGTGTTGGACATCCTCCGCCGCACCGCTCTCTCCGAGCGCCGCACCGGCGTCGCTGGCGTTGTCTCTGTCGGCTTCTGCTCTTCTATCACCTGCGTGATGTATAAATAGCGAATATTCTTTTTTGCTCAATAAAATAACCTCTATATATGTAAAATTCTCGTGTCACAATGTTACTTACCATGCTCCTCCGAAATGGCTGAAACGATTCACACGAAATTTTGAATCGGCCAACATCTATTTTTCATACCCTAAATGATAATAGTAAGGCAAAACAGCGTTGCCGGGTCAGTCGGTAACTAAATAAATATAGTTAAACAAAACACGTTTAAATTATTGAATCGAATAAATTACTGCTTTTATTCAGAGTATACGTACGGAATTATTTAATCCTGCCGACCTTTAACCGGATAAAAAAAGATACGCTTATTACATTATGATACCGATAATACTTGAAAAGTGTACAAAATTTAAAAGAAATCTGACCATTTAAAGTGGTTCCAAATGGAATCTACAGAGTCATTTAAATACAAACATGCAAATGTACAGATGAAGGTAATAAAAGCGTGTTACAAAACACAAATGTTTTCTCTTTGTAATATAATTTTAGATTATACTCACATAATTACTAGTACTGTACTGGTGCGCGATTGCCGCGTCGTACGACGGCAGCTGGTTGTGCGCGTGCGCCGGCGCGTGCGTGTGCGCGTGAGCGTGTGCGTACACGCCGTTCTGCGCTTGTGTGCCGGACGTGCTGTACGTGGGGTTCTGGAAAAGTTCGATATTTCATTTGTGTTTTATTATTATTTTAACTGACGCTGAGAGCATATATTGTATTGGAGATAATAATATAAGTTGTTTTCAATATTAAATAGTAGTACGGTGGTTAATGCGAGAAGATAGAGAGACAAACAGACAAAGTTACTTTCTCATTTATAAAATGACATTTTATATAATAAGGGATTTGTGTTTTCAAATCAACAAGTCGTCTTTAATTTCATCACCCTGGAAATTTTGTTTTCTTTTTGCCCTTTGTTTGACTAAGCTTCGACCCTAGCTGTTATCACCAATTATTTGCATGATAATAAAAAAAACTCACTTGATGCGTTTGCACGACGTCCGTATACCTCTGATACGGTTCGTACGCAATTTCCGTGGCCGGCTGTATGCCGTACTGCTGGTACGAGCCCGGCTTAGCCGTTTCTGAGTATTGGTAGTCATGTTGTATATCTTCCGCTGAGTACATACCTTCAAAATATTCGGACGATTAATTTAAATTTTACAACAAAGACAATTACAAGCTAATTACAATTTACAATGTACCTGACTATTAACAAAGGGATATTGGTAAGGTATAGCAAGTAAATATTATATTTTATAATTATTGAAAAAAAATTGTTTGAAGCAATTATAAGTTAGCAACTATGTAGACAGTCAATGTTCAGTATGTGAAGGTTTGCACTTTCCTATACTATTTAAAGTACAATATAAGACACCAGGTTAACAAGTAATTCGTTACAATAATCACAAATCCTTACCAGGTCCGTAACTAATCTCCTGCCCCTCCAACCTCACGTTCGCCTGTAGATTCTCATTAGTGTACAACACTTCTTCGTGATAATCCCCAATATCTTTTTTGGATATCGTCCATTGTTGTATGGGCTTTAACGTCCTATCCGACCTGATTAAATGCGATTTGAGTATAGAATGTTCCGGAAGGCTGTACGGTGGTGGCTCCTCGCGGGACGATGATGGTGAGTTGCTGGAATTTGATATTCAATTATAAAATATTTGAAAAAAAAAAGAATATTTAGGTATATGACACCAAAAACCTAACAAAATTAAAATTATTTTCTTATGCAATCAATTGCTTGTTAACTTGCTTTTGTTTAAAGTTTTATAAAATGTAACAAGTCAAAAAATTTATTATATATCTTTAATTTGAAACAAATGTTACAAAAATCACAAATAATTATGTTTTATTTCAGTATATTTTATTTAAACTTCAAAACATGAACTTCAGATGTTTTTCTTTTAAAATAAACAACCATAAGCTCATTGCTATTGTATGATGCAACAATATATAGAACTATAATTAAAGACAACTTACTTAATTTTGACCTTTAAATTTTTCTTTTCATGCCGTTCAACAAAGCCGTTTCCATCTTGGTATGCAACCTCATAATTCTGATATGTATACTTCTCCGGCAGCACCTCCTTGTCAACTATATACTTGGCTTCTGGCAAAGCGGTCACATATTTAACTTCAGTGTTCACAAATTTCACGTCACTATTCACAAACTTGATATTACTATTGGCAAATTTGACGTCATTACTGACAAACTTGGCATTATTGTTGACATACTTGACATCATTGGTAACAAATTTGACATCGTTGCCAACATATTTGACATCATTGACATATTTCATATCAGTGGCATATCTATCTGCATATGCTACTTCTTTATTATCTACATAATATTTATCTGCGTATATTTTCTCTTCTACAAATTCACCGTTTTGTGAATTTGGCGTCATGTGCATTATAGGTTTTGGTAGCGTGAGCTTGAGCGATTTCTTTTGGGTCGATGTCTGTTTTTTATTATTAGACTTTGTGGGCGAATGATTTTTCACTTTAGTATCCTGAAAATAAATAAAAGAAAATTAATATATGCTTAAATTTTAAATGAGTTGTTTTTAGTGTTGGTTTTGATCAAGCTTTGGTATAAATTGGGCCAGCTTGCATCAGGCTAGGTACCACACCACCACAGAAGATCGGCGTGAAAGAGTAGCATGTAAAAAAAAAACTTCAAAGAGTACAAAAAACTGATATTTTATAATTCAAATAGTATATAATGTTCCAAGTGTATAAATCAAAGTTCATCAGATATCATCACTCAAGGATGTTACTAATGGCTCAATTATCATAATTACTGTAGCAATTATCTCACTTTATCCTTATTAGTGCCGCTACGCTTCTCCAATATGCGCAGTTCCTTGCACAGCTCGCGCACCAGTTGTCCCGAATTGAGGCATTTCGGTACGTTGTCTCGTTTTGATGTGTCAGTCTAATAAAAAATAAGTATACCCCATAAATTTAACAGTTTTGTTTGGAGGACTGGATTATTTGCTACTAGTTGCGGTTCACGGTTCCGTATGTCCGTATCCCGTAGGAATATAGGGATAAAATTTTGCGTATGTTATTCCAGTTGTCCAGCTGTCTGCGTAGTAGTAGTTTTTGCGTGAAAGAGCAACAAACACACACATCCTTACAAACTTTCGGATTTATAATATTATTAGGACTAGTAGAATAATACGTAAGTAGGATTAGTAGGATAGGATAGGACGCCATCTGTGTATACTAACTTTTGCCCGCGGCTACGCACGCTTTAATTTGAAGTTTAATAAATGTTATTATACATATAAAATTTCCTGTTAAATCACTCTGTCTGTCTACTTAAAAAAACCCATTTAAATCCGTTGTGTAGTTTTAAGGATTTAATATGCTTAAATCGTTAATTCTACGCAATAGTTTTATACTACTCTGTTCCATACTATCTAGTGATATATGGCCCCTGTTATTCCATGAAGATATGGCAAAACTGCAAACTGTGTTTAGGAAACTAGCGTATATTTCGATTGGACATTATACATAGTATATGTTTTGTGTATTATTATTATCTACTTACACTTTTCAATGCGTGCCACTCTTTAAGCGCATTCGCCAATATTTTAATGCCTCGCAACAGTAGCGGAGGTAAATCCTGCTGCGCTGGCGGTAAGCAGGTTTCGCTTAGCGTAAAATCTTCATCCTAGAAACGGAAACATATAATAATTTAGAGCAGTTCGAAGTAACTGTAGCTTGGAAGCGTGTTTGAAGACTAATTAAAAAAATTTCCGAATATGAGGTCAAAATTTCAAATTTAAATAGTAGAATTTGAAATTTTGACATTGTTTATAGTATTCTACTAGTCAAAGTCTTTTAATTTAATACCCATATTGAGTTGGAAATAAATATTCAATCTGACATTTCACCAAACATAAGAACATTGCAAGGAAGCTGTCTTTAAAATGAAAAATCATTCCTTTCGGTCCATCCATTTGAAGGCTTTTTTTCGCTGAGGGATACGTAATAATCTGTTCTGTATTTGTGTGATTGTGTATTCTAATAATAAAGAAATAAATTCGAATTAACGGAAATATGGTACAAAAACATGTCCCAAATATAAGTACGATTATTATTTCAACATTAAAGTTTAACACAATCTAGCTCACCTGTGTTTCTTCGTTATGCCGCCTCAGCATGGCCAATAGATGCGCACCCGCGTACCAGTGCATCGCTTCGAACAACGGATATCTGAACATCATTGGTGTCTCCACGCGACTTTCTATTTCATATATTCTGCAATTAATAACGTAATGAAAATTTTTAATTTCATTTTTAATGCTTAATGTTAAATTAAATGCGATAAAAAGAAAAAAAACAAGGTTTAATAAAATATATGTAGTATACATAGTAAGTACTCACTGCAACTGCATTTCAATAGCATACGAATGCAGCAAATTGCCACCGAACACAAGCGAATCCGCGGGAGTGTACACTGCGTGTATCCAGCCGGAGGGGATGAATAGGCTCTCCCCAGGACACACTTCTGCTGTGCCATACCATTCCACCTAGAAACATTATAAAAAAAACATATATCGCCTGCATATGATTTTGTAGAATTATTTTTAGTACACAAGTGATGTTACGGGTTTATAGTGTGAAATAAAATTACCATATCACCAAAGAATCTCTCAGTTTGATTGTTAGCCGCACTCCATTGTTGGTACAATGCCAAGTTTGTCGATGTCGGCGGTATTAAATAGAATATCTGAAAAGTAATATATATTTCAGATTAAAAATAACATACAATTTGTCTGATTGTGTTATCCTACATTTAAAATTATATATATAATATACTAGCTTTTACCCGCGGCTTCGCACGTGTAAAATTCGGAGTAGTTTAATAGATATTATTTTACATACAAACCTTCCTCTTGAATCGCTCTATCTATTAAAAAAAACCCATTGCGTAGTTTTAAAGTTTTAAGAATGCATAGGGACAGAGAAAGAGACTTTGTTTTATACTGTATAGTGATGGTAGATTTTTACATATAGAGCAACCCACCTTCCGTCCATGCAGCACATGATACCACACAGTTGTACCGCCAAAGTCCACATGGAAATCAGTGTAGGAGCCCCCCGCGGACATCAGACAGTAGCGTTGCACAGCTGGCCTCGCTCGCGTCTCCAGCGACGACCCGCCGGCCCACACGCGCTCCGCCCAGTCGAGACGGCGAGCCAACCCCGGGGGCTCTACTAGTGCGGCCATACTGGAAACGTGTTAATGGATTAGGCGACAATAAAGACTCTCATATGGAATATTGTAACTCCTATATCTTTCCATAATTCAATAAATATATTAAAAAGCCACTCACGGTGTATCACTAAACTCCAAACTTAGCACATTTAAAACTTTTTCATCTCTATGCTCTGGTGGTGTTTCAAAATATTCCACAAAATCACCCAACGGCATTCTTAGCGTAGTCTGTTTTCTTACATCTATCACTTCTACCTGAAATTTGAGAACTAAATTTAATAAAAATTTGGTTAAACAAAGATAAAAGTAATAAAAGCAGTGGTGGCTCAGTGGTGAGAACTTCGGACTTCAAAGTCGATAAGTCAGGGTTTGAGACCAGGCGAGCATGCAGAAAATAAATTGATTTTTCTATCTGCACATGTCAATAACATCTCCACTGTTTAAAACGGTGAAGGAAAACATTGTGAGGAAACCGGCATGTCCAAGAATCAAAAGTTCGACGACATTTGCCAACCCGCACTTGCCCAGCGTGGTGGATTATGGCCTTAATTCTCATAGGAGGCCTGTGTCCCAGCAGTGGGAACATATATGGGCTGATGATGATGAAGATAAAAGTAACACACTTTTATCTTCATCATCATATTTTTTAAATTAAATTTATCATTTTATACTCGATTATCCAAGAATTCATTGAATTTTAAAGTCATTAATTTCTAAATGTCACTAAAAGTCTATCTAACATACATGAGAAGACTATTTCTATTTTTAAATAAAGAATATAACAAGTAAGATAACATTTTTGTTTTTATATTTGGTCTATATTAAAAATCTAAAATAGTAAAAACAAACATTTGACTTTAGAAATTCAATAAATATCAGTTAACAGAAATGAATCAAACATCATTCTCAAATCCTGAAAAAAGGTTTTTTTAAACAACTTGATTATATCACTAAAAATGTGTTCTTCAACAAACCTCCAATTGTGCTCCACAGAATCTCAAAACCGATCTGACATTGAATGTAGCAGAATTCGGTACTTTCATGTCCAATCCATCTGTACTATGGAAAATTATTGGCCGTGTAAATCCTGAAAGTACATTGTTTAGTTAAACATATTTTCAAAATAAGAAAAGGTAAATCTTTTTCAGATATACCAAGAGAAGCCCTACAAACCCTATAAGAATCAACCTAAGGTAGCAAATAATTAAAGAAAAGTACTAAGTAATAAAACAAAGCTAATTAAATAAATGGAAGAGTAACCAATGTAGCTTATGTTAATTTAAAGACATAAAATATCCTTATTAATAAAATAAACTAGACTTTCCATTCTGCTAAACTAATACACCCAAACAAACCATTATCCTGCACAAATTCCTCTGTAAACTGATCCGCCCTCATCCTCTGTAACGCAGCCTGCGTTGGTCGCATGGGTCGAGCAGCCAGTGCCCTCACCCATGCTGGTGTGCCTGCTTGTGACGGCCTTGTCTCCGCACCAATTTCGTAACGATCCGCACGGTGATTGTTTGTAGGAATTTTTACTACAAATATAAATTAGTAAGTATTTACATATGATATGTGTGGGGTGGTAAGAAGAGAAAATTTAGATTGAAGCTATTACTATGGATATTGATAATCACACTATTTCATCAATATATAATACACAACAATTAAACACAAAAAATATAATACAATTCAAAAATGAACAATTGATTCATCCAATTTTAAATACTTAAAATATATAAAAACATTTCAATTCCGAAACAGGATATTGTTAAATAATATTGCATAATAATAAACAAACATTCAAAACATTGACATGTGGGGTTTACTTACATACTGAAGTTCCGTAGGTTTGTGCACATTTTGGACAGTGGTATTTATCAATATCGTCTGAATGATAAATTTTAACATCGACACAACTGAAAACAAATAGATTGGTACACTATAAAATTCAATTACGAGGCAATTTTATTGAGAAATATTAGATACTACAATTATACAAATGCCCTCTATTTTTTATAGTTAACGATACTAAATGTATGAAAACCACTAAGAATAATTTAATAGAGTGTACACAAAGAGAGCTGCAAGACGCACTTTCTGGTCCCATGGTGACCATAACAGTAAACAAATAATATAACGCAATATCCGAGACCATTACCGCCAGAAATTAGCACAAATTCATAAATATAGATTAAAACTCACTAAATACACTTTGTAATCACTTCAAGTATAGAAAAATTTAATAAAACATTAATTCACAACATGATGGCCGAACCGCAAAACGATGTCAAATTGATTTATTTTTTCTTCACACACAATGTTGTTTCTTGAATAAGATTTATATATATTTGGATTTACCTTCCATGGAACCACTCACGGCAGCAGTCACATTCTATCATAAATTGCCCGATATTATAAGGTTGACCACACAAACAATAAGTTTCCTTCGATGACGCCATTTTGCTGGCGAATAGACATTACGCATGTTTTTTTTACCACGTCGATCTTGGGTTGCCACCTTATAAAAATTGGAACCATAGACAAATACCGAGTTATATATTAATTAAATGTATATTATTTTATAATATTTTTGAACTGCATAATATAAGTCTCCAAAAAATCACATTTCAATTTTAAAAGTTAAACATGAAGAATTTATAATTAATTTTATAAAGGAGTCCGATAGATGGCGGAAGTCGGTATCATCAATTATGGTGATTATAGCCAGTATATTATATGTGTATAATCTATGCTTATAGCTGTGCCCGTATACCATTCTTTGACACGCATCATGATACATACCCAGCTAGTACTATAATGAAGACATTAAACTATTTTTATCGTATATTATGGAATGACATAACAATAATACGATAATCATTCATTAGAAGATTAATTGTTATTTAACCTACTTACAACCGACTAAATAAACTACAAAAATAGCACCTACAAATAAAAGTCGGTGTGCTAGTAATATAATTAGGATAATTTTTTTTAATCGATGTATGTTTGATAATATATCCCCAAGTTAAGGATCCATTAATAAATCCTCTCTACGACACTTATTTTTAATAAATTTGTGGGGAATTGTTATAAAATATAATTTCCATAGTTTGTTAAACCTACAGTTTGCTACTTTGAGAGTTTTACGTTTGTAGGCCTACTTTGTAATAATTGCGAAAAAAATACATAATATAACGTGCCGACATAATATTATGTGTATTGTTGCGACCCAAATCAACAGCCGACCCCAAGCGATGCAACCATAGGCATTAGTAAATTTCGTCACCTTTCAATAGGCACCACTAGAGACGACAGTCGTCCAACGATAAAATAATTGTCACGACGTAGTGGGAACGCGCTCTCATGTATTATTACGTTTTATACATTGGTTGTCATAACTATTATTAAAGTTGCAAATAATTACGTAACTAATTTTGGTTTTGAATAAATCAATTACATTAAAATTGTAAAGTTGTAACAAGTTATTTGATGCCTGAAATAGTAGTTTTATGGGTTTCATGCATTAAAAGTTTTTTTTTTTTCAATAAATTCAAGTCATTGTCGTAGCTAACTGTTTTACATGATTTTGTTATACTAAGCAGGGTATTTTTATATTTCTTTTATTTTTATAAACGGCCAGCGGTCAGCTGGACCGCGACTTTGTTTCCTTGGACTACAAATATTCTTACCTCATGTATTTTCTAATAAAAGACGAACAGAAATAAAGATATTAACACTTGATTTGGAGAATTGGTTCATAATAATCGTTCCAGCCGTTTTACATTTCCCAGGAATATGGCAACTTACACTGTGACACGGTAATTCTATATTGATTATCTAGGTGTTTATTAAATTTTTGTATATGTTTATTATAATCACACGAAGTTTCATCAAAATCCGTTCAGTAGTTTGTGTGATTCGAGATACAGACAGACAGACAGACAAATTTTTATTAAATTGCATTTTTAACTTCAGTATCGACAATAAAACGCCCCCCAAAAATCTACATATCTTCAATGTGCAGAATTTGACCCCGACCATTTTAATTATAGTTATTATTTGTTTCGTAACAATATCCGGAATCCATCTTGAGTCAAGCACCCCCTCTTTGTGCCTTGAGTCAGCGTTTC
>NC_052129.1:5300455-5308700 GCF_012273895.1 Zerene cesonia | reverse complement strand
TCGAGCACGCTTCGGCACGAATTGGGCCAGCTCTCACCGGGGAAGTACCACACCCCCACAGAAGACCGGCGTGAAATAATAGTTTGCTATTGTGTTTCGTACGGTGAGTGGCGGAGCCGGAGGCCTATTTTCTTCTCCTAGCCCTTTCCAGTCCATTCCTTCTTTCCATTCATCAATCCTTTCCTTATCCCTCATCCCTTAAAAGCGGGCAGCGCATTCTCAGAGGTCTAAGCATCTGCGAATGTTCATGGGCGGTGGTGATCGTTTACCATCAGGCGAACCACCAGCTCAGTTGCATGCAATAACATAAAAAAAAAATATACCTGACCGGTGTAGTGGATTGTTTGGCCAACCAAATGGCCAAAACGCTTGTGGGTTTTTCAGGAATAATCTTGAGGCTGTCTCTGCAGTGGGATAATAGAATTATGACAATGATGATAAGCGTAATATAAATACAGATAAGTATCACCGAGTAGCGGATGTTTCGCTAAAATTCACTGCAATATGAAACGAGCAGGATGCGATTACAGGATAAAAGATATCAAACCATCTTCACGTACTACAGTTTGACTACATACATATTTTTTTTCTTTCTTTCGAATAATAACAAGACGTATATGTATTCAAAAGCAGCGGTTGCTCAGTGGTGAGGACCTCGGAATTAAAATCGACAAGTCGGGGTTCGAGACCAGGCGAGCGTGTAGGAAATAAATTGATTTTTCAATTTATCTGCGCATGTGTAACATCACCACTGCTTAAACGGTGAAGGAAAACATTGTGAGGAAACCGGCATGTCCAAGAATCAAAAGTTCGACGACATGTGACATCTGCCAACCCGCACTTGGACAGCGTGGAGGATTATGGCCTAAACCATTATAACAGGCCAGTGTCCCAGCAGTGGGAACATATATGGTCTGATGATGATGATATTTACATATTTTATTCTTTCTTTCTAATAATAACAATACATATATGCATTCTTTAAATTATTATTTAGCAAGATGACCAATTGGTGCAGCGGTTAAAAGGTTTAGTGACGTATTTAATAAGAGATATCTTTTAAATGTTTTCTGTCGTACCTTTACTTGAGTGTTGAGTATATAACATGATTAAAAACAATATTCAAAAAAAATCTCGAGCTTTATGTCGTTAAAAATACGTTTACAACTTTCTAAGATGTGTTATATTTTATATTGTGTTATATTTTTATACGTGTTATATTTCGCTGTCTGTCTGTGTATATGTCTTGCATTGTAGCTCGCAATCGGATAGGCCAGCTTTGATAGATTTTTTTCGTTTGAAAGCCAGTTCGGAGTTTCTTTGTAACGTTTGAAAATGGGTAAATAGTGGCATGGCGGCCACCTCAAAATGCAAGAGAAAATATTTTTTCACAACTACCTACTCAGGTTGAGAATCAAATGAAAGGGTTGTAAAACACACTATCTAAAAAAGAGGTCGGCTGTTTTAAATTGCAATTTAATCGTAAATGGTTAACGAAGTTTAATAATTATTTTGATATTTTAATTCTTTGTTTGAATATTCTTATGTATTGCCTGAATGACAGAAAACACGCTAAATAGATATCTCACAATGTAATAATTAATAATAACTGATGCCAATGAACAGAATTTTTTGTCATAGACAAGTCTGACTAGATCTTGTAGGTTTTTCTCTAATGAAAACAATACATAATCATCTCTATGCATTATACATAATATAATGGCGCAGACGCAGTAGGGTGTTGCAACCTGTGACCGACTCATGCGCAGTCGATGTTACGACGACAGAGAAATCGACCGTTAACACTTTCTCGCGTTCGAATTTTGAAATTTCATAGACTAGTGATTCCATGAAAATTCTCAGTTTGAATTAGTGCGGGAGAATTTTTTTTTTCAAACGCGCAAATGACTAAAAAGTTTTAGTTACAAAGAAATGTAAAGTTGTTTGTGATATTCATTACGTTTTATTTACAGTAAGTACCAATTTTAATTTGTTTATTAGTTATTATTTTTTATAGAATTTTAATAAGTTTTTATTATAACTAACTGCCTTAAAGAAACGGATATAATTTTAACTACCATCATTACGTATCCAGGCCAGTGCTCTCCAAGTCAAACAATCTTGATGTAACACGAAACTTAAAATATGACATAATGCGTCAAGAAAACATTTTGAGGTGAAAGCCTTAACCACAATATATGTTCTTGTACCCGGAAGATCTTGACTTTCTCGTAACTATTATATACAGACTAGCTGCGCCCCGCGGTTTCACCCGTGTAAGTCCGTATCCCGTAGGAATATCGGGATAAAAAGTTGCCTATATGTTATTCCAGTTGTCCAGCTATCTGCTTACCAAATTTCATTGCAATCGGTTCAGTAGTTTTTGCGTGAAAGAGTAACAAACATCCAAACATCCATACATCCATACAAACTTTCGCATTTATAATATTAATAGGATTTAATATGTTGTTTCGAAGGGCCACGGGATTAATTTAAACACGCAACGAGAAACCAGATCATCGCATGACATGCATTACGTGAGATTTTTGATTGAAATATATATCGATTACTTACAATTGTGTATGGGATATAACGCAATTGAATAATTACGTTTTGAGAGAGAGATTTCAATGAGTAAGTTGTTAACAAACTCAATTCAAAAGAAATTACTCGTTTTGTAATTTTTTTCTTTTTATAGTGGGAATGTTGCCCAAAATATTAATTTAATTAGTTTAAGTATGTATGTATGTAAACAAAGAAAAATATAATGCTTATATTTATAAACTCACCCCCCTACGATCTTTAAAGCAGCTGTCGATTCGTAGCAATTTCTTTCTACTTCAACGCATCGTTCATTAGGTATTTTTTCGTTAGAATACAGAGAGATTTTCCTATATCTATACGATTTTTTTATCCTATATAAGATTCGTTGAAGACTTGTTGACTTACTTGAAATGACGCAGTGTTTTAAAAAAAAGTCCCGTGTCCCCCAGTGGGGTATGGGGCAGATGATATTCATTTGTTTCACTGATCGATATTCTTTTTGGACAAGTAGGTGATCAGTCTTCTGTGTCCTGCAAGACCAAGACATTTATTTTTGTGCGTGTCCACCAGGATTCGAACCCAGGACACCTCAGTTCTACGCTCACGTGTTATTAACCACTATACCAAGGAGCGGTCAAGTAGTTTCTAAATATAGTTTAAAGAAAACTAAAAACCACTCTTTAATGATAAAATTAAATAAATTCTCATTTGGTCTTATGCACAGTATACGTAAGAAATTAGAGAAAATAGTTTCATACAAACACACAGGTGAAGTTTATAAAAAGCGCGATAAAAGGGAGTCGAGCATGCTTCGGCACGAATTGGGCCAGCTCGCATCGGAGAAGTACCACACCCCCCACAGAAAACCGGAGAGAATAGCATGCTATTGTGTTTCTTACGGTGAGTGGGGGCCGGAGTCCCGTTTCTGTTTTCTGACTAGGAAGGAAACCGTCAAGACCGCAAACCTTTCCCAACACTCGCAGAGGTACTAATTCTGCGAATAATCATGGGCGATGGTAATCGCTTACCATAGTTTAATAGTTTATTCTTGACATAAAAAATAGATAACTAAAATTATGAGTGGGAAACTCCGCCAAACAGGCAGCGTTTCGTAGTTATAATTTTATCTTCTTCGCCTATCTGCTACGCTTTCACGTCTATAAGACTAAAGGAATTTCTCTAAAATTCGGATCAGAGATTGATTAGACTATAGGAAAGCAAATAAGATTAATATTTAAAGTGCGAAAGACCACAAGTACAGTTACAGTTGCGTAAACCATTATGTGATTAAAGCTTTTACCTGATTGTTGATGTAATTCTTATATATTTAGAAATTAAAAACTTTTTAACGGATTTTAAACGCGATTTATTCATTACATCATTAACCTAATATTTCGAACACTACAGCGAACACGCTCTCGTTAAAAAGTTAAAAAGACTTTAATTTCTAAATTCGTAATAAATATAATTGCTTTATAGAAACAAGTAGGTATATACTATGTACTTATCCAATTTTTATTGTTTGTATTTACTGCATTTGCCTACTAATCATATGAAGTTAAAGAGTGTTTAATTGTTGAAATCATTATGTAACTTGTGAACTAATTTCATAAATACCTTTGGATATAATATGATCACTGAGTGATAGAAGGCTATACATTACTAGCTGCACCCGGCAAACGCTGTTCTGCCTTACTCTTATCGTTTAGTGGTATGAAAAATAGATGTTAGCCGATTCTCAGACCTACCCAATATGCTTACCAAATTTCAGAGGAATCGGTCAAGCCGTTTCGGAGGAGTATAGAGACTAACATTGTGACACGAGAATTTTATATACAAGATAATATACATACCACAGATGCAGCCAGGGTGGATTGCTAGTAAGACAAAAAATCAACTTATTTATGTATTAAGCATAACAAAGTAATATTGCAAATATTAAAATAACCCATGTAAATATACCACGTACATATATAAATAAAAATGTATTGGCAAATTTGTTGTAAGCGCAAAACTCGTAAACGGCTCCACCAACTCGGCAAAGATTATTTCAAAGTGTTTGTTTAGGCGGAAGGTTCTCATGGAGATAAAAAACGTGCACAGGTGAAGCCGGGGTGGAACCGCTTGTTATAGTTATCGGTTATTTGCCATTGAAAATACTGCCAAAGTGGATACAACTATTTCACATAACGTAATTATCTATCCACTTAAAATCTTTGCAAGATTTAAGTATGTTGATACATAATATTGTAATACTTAGTTATATAAATGATTGCCCCTTTTAAGTGTAAACAAAACCGGCTTAGTGCGAGTCGGACTCGCGCACGAAGGGTTCCGTACCATTATATATAACATCGGCGTGAAATAGTAGCAAGGTACTGTGTTTAGAAATGAAACATTTTTGAATTATTTTAAACGCGATTTATTAATTATATTTATTATATTTATTCATTATATAGGGAGACTGACTTCCCGTGACCACGCTCGCTGTAAAGTGTTCGAAACGTCGGGTTGATAATATAATGAATAAATCGCGTTTAAAATCTGTTAAAAAGTTTTTAATTTCAAAATGTATAATACTCACGTAAAATCAAATACAAGAAAATACTAAGGTGCTGTGTTTCAAACGGTGAGTGGGGGAGCCGGAGGCCCGTTTGGTTTTTCTCACACTTCTCAGCCTATTCTTTGCAGTCTATAATCTTTTCCTTATACCTTCCCAATTAAAAGCGGACAGCGCATTCGCAGAAGCACTACCTTTTCGAATGTTCATGGCGCTGGTGATCAATTACCTTCAAGCACCAGGTCAGTTGTCCGTTAATGGCATAACAACCCATCAATTTATGACCTAGATTCTTTAAATTGTTGTTATTACGGTAATAAAAATTATTTCTGATAATTTTAACTGTCTATCACGATTGATGAGATGCAGTCTGGTCCCGATTAATCACTTGGGATACAGAAGCCTTATGCGTGTTGTGTTGTGATTTCTTTTTTCCTTTCTTAAAAGAACGTTTGTTAAAAGTGTTAGTTCCGTGGTCTTCCTACTAATCCTACTTAATATTATAAATGCGAAAGTTTGTAAGGTTGTGTGTATGTTTGTTGCTCTTTCACGCAAAAAATACTGAACTGGTTGCAATTTAATTTGGTATGTAGATAGCTGGACAACTGGAATATAGGCAACTTTTTATCCCGATATTCCTACGAGATACGGACTTATGCGGGTGAAACCGCGGGGCGCAGCTAGTAATATACTGATGGTCGATTTTTGTTGAAACTCGATTCCAGCTCTCACATGTGGTACGCTGTACGTATTGCGATGTGACATTGCATTGCCAATCGACGATATGATATTATTACGTATCATTGCTGTTCGTGGAGGGATTTTTAAATTCGAGTATGAAATAAAATCTACTGTATGTCTGATATAGTGTCTGATAGTGTATAGACTGATAATTTCTATATTCTACACTAATGTTATAAAGAGGAAGCTTTTGTGTTTTTGTTTGTTTGTTTGTAACGTTTTAACACAAAAAACACTGGACCGATTTCGATAATTCTTTCACCATTAGAAATGCTGCATCTTCACTGAGTGACATCAGTGGCGTGGCTATCATAGGGTCAGGTGGTGCAGTGCACCAGGGCGACGGAGCTCAGGGGGCCCTCTAACCTCAGCTTTGAAAGAGGGGAGGAAGGTGGAAAGAGGGGAGGTGGGGCCCGATTCTTTCCCTATGCACCAGGGCCCTTGTCCCTCTAGCTACGCCACTGAGTGACATAGATTTTATATGTACCACGATTATGATATAAATTTAATTTGCATATCTCCACGCGTTCCTAAGAAAAAAAGTTTAGACAGACAGACGGACAACATAGTGAACCGATAAGGGGGCATCTACGTTATGACTTATGAGATACGGAACTCTAAAATCGCATTATTCACGGTACGAAAATTTATTAAAATGCATGTGAATGTCTTTATATTTTCATTTCGCTTTGTATAGATACTGTTTCTATGCGTGCTACGTGAAGCAATCAATGCATTGCTTCCTGCAATGTTTTGAATGTAGGCTTGATATAAACCAACGTTTTTTTTTCATATCTTATCTATTGTAGACTCTATCCTTTTAAATAATGAAAAACGAATTACAATAATATATTACAAATGTCACAACGAACATAATGTTATAATTAACGTATAATTTGTATTAAACTTAATATTTTTTGTCTTTTTGTATGAACATATGTATAAATAAAATAAATAAAAAATAGTCAAATAAGGAAAATCATTAATAAATTATGGTCATAAAATGAATTCTTGTACTTCATAGCATAATATTCATACAAATGCAAGCGATACAATGGTTAACTCACATATATGATTGATTTGCTATTTACTGTAATTGCGCACATAAAGTTTATTTCATTAAAACTGCACACAGTAAATTACTGTTTTTTTATAGTTTTAACCTTAGACATTAGTAAATAATTTGTTATGACGCATATTTCTTACTTGTACTTCCTTTTTTAATACAAATAAGTCATTTTAAAATGGGTGTAATTGACATTTTCTGGATGACACCAAACGTGCCAAAATTAAAGCTTTTTAAGCTCAGCATTATGTAAAAAATAACAAAACATGTATTTTTTTGTGCTTTGTCGTGTTACCTCTGCATGATGTTTCATTTATTATTATTTGTAAAATAACAAAATGAATAAATTAATGAAATTGAATGAATTGAAGTTACTAAAAGCTATCGTCAAAACATTGAATAATTCAGATATTTGTTATTAGAAGAGGTTATGTTATAAACAATGCGATAGGTATATGTTATACACAATGCGATAGGTATATGTTATACACAATGCGATAAAGAAACATTTAATGGCAAAACTTCTTATATTATAAACACTAACCAATTTCCAAAAGACATTTTCGATAGTAATTCTCTTATTCGCAAGCATGCTATTCTAAACATTTTAGAATACATATTATATTGTATCTATATCACCGTGAATACCATTGTTAAAAGTGATAATAAATACAAATCAATAAAGATATGTATTTAGATTATTTTAATAGTCTGTAATTTGATACAATACAGAATGTTTTAGTGAATTAAGCACAAGTTGGGCGTTGAGTAAGATGTTAACGTCAATAATGTATTAAAGAATTTACTTTGCATACAGTAATTTTACACTTTCTCACATTCTAAATTCCGTTTGAGTAAAAAATATTCTTAAAATATTTTTCTTTTAATCACAATGACTTCGTACTGTTGATTTAGCATGATCGAATTATAATAAAATAATAAATGACAATACATGGTTATTAGTTATATTCTATGAAATTTTCACACGCTTACTTTTAAATCTTTTTTTCTGTTTCTATTAATGGATGATAAGATAAGAGATATAATTGAAAATAACTCTTGTATTTTATAAGAAAGTTCTTTCATCTATACTTTAATTATATTAGTGGATTCACGAGATGCAGTGGACCCTCTACTGTCCCACAATATGAGCACTTTATTTACACGCTTTACTGGTAAATGATGACACTTATGATTTGATTAATTATTACCAATCATAAAAATATAATTTTATGCACACTATAAACAGAAATGAGATATAATAGACCGGGAGATGGTGACACAAATTACTAGGTCATTTGTACCAGTATGGCGGTTCTTCAGTGGTCTAATTA
>NC_052129.1:5286192-5299455 GCF_012273895.1 Zerene cesonia | reverse complement strand
GTAATTAGACCACTGAAGAACCGCCATACTGGTACAAATGACCTAGTAATTTGTGTCACCATCTCCCGGTCTATAAATTTTGGGGCAATATAAAGATAAAAATTGAAGTCCTCAAAAGGAAGGTTACGTGGCTTATGGCTAAAACCCCACTGCAAACTTACTTCCTTCTACAGAACTGCTTTATGCTAATTTCACAATTAGAAAGAGCAGATTGAAAAAGAAAGAAATGCAGATTTTTTTCTATTAGTACGCAATCGAATTCGACGCTAGAATCATTTAAAAAAGCGCTCCGTATGCCGCGAGCCTAAATGAAACAACCAATTTTTCACTAGCCCATTGTCAAGGACAGTTTGATGTGACTTAAGCTAATGGTAGGTCGGTAACAGCTTAGTCGAACTTACGAAGTCTATAGCACAAGTCAAATGCGTTGAATACTAGTGCGATTGTTTATGAATACATCACATTTGAGAGGTAACTATTTAAAATTCAAATTATTTATTTCATTCTTTAGATGATTGTCTTAAACTATTGGAATTCATTTTGATTATATCCAGGAAAATCGTAAAATTAATTTCCTTTAAGACTATTATTGAATAATTTGAAAAATGTCAAGTGCAAAATAGTGATAATAATCTGAGACAGCATTGAAATATATTATTACAAGACATAAAAATAATTAAATTGAAATCACAAGAGTTAAGATACCATAGATAAACAGACACGTTAAAAAAACTGTTAAAAAGTGCAGCGTTTAAATATTTGCATCTTTATTCTAAATTCTATTACAAACGTATTATTTATATCTATATCTCAGAAAATATATTGTTATATGTACGTATAAAGTGAATAAATAATTAATTCAAGATCTAATTTATTCAGGTAAATGATTAGGTAGCATGTTATTAAATATTATATTAATAAAATGCCATTTAATTCAACATTTACACGTGATACATAAACAGTTTAAAAAGCTAAAGTTTTAAAATTTCCTTGTAAAAATATGTCACTTTTTGATTAAAATGTCATATATTTATTTTAAGTTTTATCAAAATCCATCCCAAAATTTAATGCACGTGTTTTTAGGACCATTTAAATTAGCACTAATTAATTAGTATTACCTATAAACATTTTTCTTTTCTAACCTAATATTTGAACTTATAGCCTGAGGCCCAATTCCTTTTCCTCACCCTTCCCAGTCCAATCCTTCTTTCGAGTCGTTAAGCCTTGTCTTATCCCTTCTCCATTAAAGCGGGCGACGCATACGCTGGCAATACTCTGCGAATGTTCATGGGCGGTGGTGATCGCTTACCATCAGGCGAACCTCCAGCTTAGTCGCTCGCTACGACATAAAAAACCTGGTACATCAGACGCGGATTTAAGCTAGTGTAGAAATATTTGTCTTTTGTCAAGTTTTGTTTGTACAGACAATATCCGAAAAAGGTTTATCATAAACAAACACACTTTCCATGTGAACAATATAAAAAATGAACAAGTTTTTATAGTTTGCTCGAACTTAGCATGTGCAAATATTTAAAATTCAATCGCTTCGTTTACATAACTCCTTACTTATAAATTATTGAATTATTACAATTAAGTATGTGACCTACAAACGATGCTAAAGTACCATCTGTACAGTGTACCTACAATTACATATACATTACCTTGGATATTATTTAATGATATAAAACTAATAAATTAAACTTAGTGTATTTTATTACTTGAATCAGCCGGATTGGCTGATACAACCTATTATGTTAAACGATAAGGAATACTTACAACATAACTATCTTTTAACAAAAATCTAATCCGCTTTCGAATTATCACAACTAAATCGAAGAGGACCACATAGGGGGCACCAGTTTTCAAATAAAAAGAACCATAAACATCGGTTCACCCAGTAAAGAGTCATAATGTATTATAATATATATAATGTAGTCAAATTCATAATCGCCTCCTTTTTTGAAGCCGGTGAAAATATAGTTCGGAATGACCAACTTCTCGAACATTAATAGTCTAGGCTATCATATATAAATAAAATGTATAGTCAAATGTATTACTAAAGGTGTAACTCGAGAACGGCTCGAACAATTCGGTTAATGTTTTTTTTTGTTGAGTTTTTGTTATAGTTCTTAGTGGAGAAAAAAACATATCAAGAGTGAAGCCGGGGCGGATCGCTAGTAATGTAATAAAATTTCAAAAACAACCATTTTTTTAATTATATTTTTGATTATCCGATCAAAGGGCCGTGCTGTCTGACCAATACTAATTCAAGTATGGGATACTAAGAGTATGGGATACGGATATGGGATATAGAAAGAGGTTAGGCGATGTACACCTCTTTCTCACACTGGAAACATTTCTGCTGAACCCTCTCTAATCACATAAGCATCATTAGCCTTAAAATCACAGAAAGTAAAATCATATGACCATTTCCATTTGCAAAAATAGTTTCTACATAATTTGATGTGTACTATGATGTGATTCTTATTTAAAATATATGCAAATTTTGACAAAATATTTTATTTTCCCTATCTACTAACGCCGTCTGCGGCATGTGCGGTGACCCCAATTATAAAGCAAGAGGATAGAAAGATGACAGTGATAAAAAATATTATTTGTGTAGAAATTAAAAACTTTTTAACGGATTTGAAGCGTGGTCACGGGGAGACTCAGTCTCCACGCTGACCACGCTCCCTGTAAAGTGTTCGAAACGTCGGTTTAATAACATGATGAATAAATCGCGTTTAAAATCCATTAAAAAGTTTTTAATTTCTAAATGTATAATACTCGCGTAAAATCAAACACAAGAAAATACTAAGATTATTTGTAATGAACGATTAATGTTTGAAACAACAAAACTCAAATTCAAACGTTTATTTATTCATTTGGACTTCTAGAAGCACTTTTGAATCGTTATAACATCGGTATAACATTTACGAAATAATTATATAATACCTATGTATGTGTAAAAGATGGGCAACTATAGTATCAATAAGAGGTTCTTAAAAAATTTGAAGGTTTAAAAAATTATACAGACTTGAGTCAATTTTATAAATAGTAGCTGCGCCCCGCGGTTTCACCCGCCTAAGTCCGTATCTCGTAGGAATATCGGGATAAAGTTCCCTATATGTTATTCCAGTTGTCTGCGTACCAAATTTAATTGCAATCAGTTCAGTAGTTTTTTCGTGAAAGAGCAACAAACACACACACATCCTTACAAAATTTCGCATTTATAATATAAGTAGGATGTTTGTTTGCCTTTCTTTCACGACTCAGTGGAGCGATTTCACAGTATGTTTTTTGTGTCTGGAGATAGGAGGATAGAGAGTAACACATGGGGAAAGCTAGTTAAATTATACAATAGACTATGAAAAATTGACAGTTTATATAAATAATAATAAAATGCATAAAGAAGAAGAAATTAAAATCTTTTAAAGTGTAAGACAAGCTGTGTTTTTTGTATTAACTACCAGTAACAAATTAAGTTAAATAAATCACTTCTAACGTTTCAATAATGATAGAATCAAATTGTATTTGTTCAAAGAAACGAAATATACGTAAGGAAATTATTTAATCCTGGCGATCCTTATCAGGATATGTGAAACTCATGGAATCATTGTATTGTCTTGATAAGTGTTCAAAGTTTGAATTATATAAAGAGGTTAGAGGAGTCAGTTACATACAAACATGCAGGTGAATTTAAAAAAATCGTGTAAAAATAGAAACAAAATTAAATATCTTCAATTTGACGTTTCTCGTGAACGACCCGTGACCAGTCAACGTCCAGAGAATCCTACTAATATTATAAATGCGAAAGTTTGTAAGGATCTGTGTGTGTATGTTGCTCTTTCACGCAAAAACTACTGAACCGATTGCATTGAAATTTGGTACGTAGACAGCTGGACAACTGGAATAATATATAGGCAACTTTTTATCCCGATATTTCTACGGGATACGGACTAACGCGAGTGAAACCGCGGGGCGCAGCTAGTACTATATAAGTATATAAAATACTGTTTAACGAACATTGACCATTCAGTTATCTGCGATCTTGAATGACATAACATAATTTTAAAGTTCACCTAACGAGGCTAGGTTAATTAAAACGATTTATGAATGCCACACAAGAATGGCGTCAGAAGGCGTTAAGAATCCTATAATTAATAAATTATTTAGTTTATTTACAAGGACTATGGAGATTTATTGCACGCCAAAGGTCTGTATCACATACAAGTCAAGCAGGATAAATCATTAAATGTTTTATTTTTATGCATCAGGCAACTGAGCTGGTGGTTCGTTTAATATTAAGCGATCACCACCATCCATAAACTTTTGCAGATATAGGGCCAATACAAATGCATTGCCCGTTTAAAGGGTAAAGGACAAGGAAAGGATAGACGGCTGGAAAGGAGGAATGGATGGGTAGTGTTGGGAAAAGGAAACGGGTCTACGGACTAATAAATTCGCCTACAGCAATCCCCCCTACGGGATAAGACACTTCGTAGGTTATATATCAAACAATAAAATAAAAAGTAGGTATTAAAATATATATATAAAGTAGGTATTATAATATTACGCAATTTTTAATCGAAGCGGCATACAGCAGACATAATAAATAAAAAAGCTGTGCGCGTGCACACATATACATTGACAGTGAAAATTACAAGGTTTCTCCATTGAAAATAACAATAGAATACGGAATAGATTGTCTATAAATATATTTTATTTTACTTAGATACTGCGTTTCTTTTACATTTGTTTTTATTTTGTCACTAATAAATTGAACGTGTTATCCATCGACTTTTAAAATGAGGAAATTCTAAATTCGACTGTGTATTCTTTTGGGTTTTTCCCCTTAGGTCTTTCGACTGGGTGAACTGATGTTTTTTTTTATTTAAAATCTGGTGCCACCCATTGGTCTCACTCACGATTGGTCTAATTTGATTATTTAAAGGCCAAACAGTTTTTTTGTTAAAAAAAAATTGTTCTAAACCGTTTATTTGAAAGAAACAAACTTATCGTACCGTTTGTACCAATATTTTCATACTTTTTTGATTAAGCTGTAATTTTTTTTTATGCTTACTATAAACAGAGAAAGAGCACATAAAACATTTGCACTATCATGAAAAAAACTCCATCAATAATAGCATTTCAGCTTAAATCGTTCGCTGAGTTTCTTACAAACGGCAAAAACGATTTGTCGTTCCGGTAGTCTCGTCACGACATTCGTTACGTGAACGAAATATAAAGGAAAGTCAGCGAACTGGATCGGGGAAGATTAGTTTAAATCAATCACATTAAAACCCGATAAAAAATCATAAGGAAGGAACGAAACTATTATTGAATTGTCAAGGTCAAAAGCGCAATCGTTCAAAATTTTTCAATTACTTGTAAGTAATACGGAAACGTTCAATAATAAAACATTTACTAAATTATGTCCATTTTTTTATTTAAGCCGTTGCGTTATTTCTGAACGTCACTTGCGCTAATAATACGAATGTAATTTTATGCTTGAATGCTTATGTTAATCAAAAAAAGATTCTAAGAATCCGCAATTAATGAAGAATAGTGGGAATTATTGTTAACTAGATTTCCATCCCGACCTCTCTCGCGAGGTCTTCGAGGACTTTATTCAAGAAGAGGCAGTTAGAAGCGCCTCATTTTGAACCTATCTAATGGCACTTTTTAATTTAATAAGCAAAATTTTAAAGTTTTACAAATTTTAAAAGAAAAACTATTATTAATTATTGTTTTGGGTTTATTATATCCTAATATATCAAAATTGTAAGCAGATCGCTAAAAATGCGTTGGGATAAACCAAAACATATATCACTTAAAACTTTCTAACGAAATACATAACACGTAACAAACCCATAAATACACAATTGAAACATTTTTCATTAATATAAAAGTATCATTATGTCTCTGTATCTGTACCCACATGTGCAATTTATCTGCACATGTGGATAATATCACCACTGCATAAAACGGTGAAGGAAAACATCGTGAGGAAACCGGCATGTCCAAGAATCAAAAAGTTCGACGACATGTGACATCTGCCAACCCGCACTTGGCCAGCGTGGTGGATTATGGCCTAAACCCTCATAGGAGGCCTATGTCCCAGCAGTGGGAATATAGACTGATGATGATGATGATATGTCTCTAACATACGGTAAATTTTCAAACTATCATCCCTTTTCTGGTTCATAGTGGAATTTCTGCTACCTGCATGCTACATTCAGTCCAATCGGTCCTATTATATTTTGGGCTGTGTCTTGATAGAGTAGTCGCCTGCGTTTTATATTTATATACAATAATTGACTCCAATTATGATAATTAAACTCTGGTAACTCGACGTAATAAATAATTATGATAATTGGATGCTAATAGAGTAATTGATTGATGTATTTTTATTCCTCCATAATTTTGTTTCTGTATTTGAATAATTTCTAAGTGTTTTTAAACTGTATACGCTATTAATTGTAATTAAAATTGTATTATTATTTTACGAGAATATGGTAGCAATCAGACAAATAAACTTTAATGTTTTTTTTTGGCATAGGCATTTATATTCATTCATAATATTGCATAAAAATCAGTTAATCTCAAGTCTACAATTTACAAATAGACAGTTTAGGTACTCGTTTGCATATGGTCTGATCCTTTAAATTAGAGCACGATTTTAAAAATGATTCGACTTTATAAATGTCAATAGCATTACGTTCCCGGCTTCTCCTGCATAAACAAAAAAAAAAGTTAAAATTCCCAGGGTTTTTCCCAACATAGTAACAATTTCCCTTGTAATTTCCGGGTAAAACTATCCTATGACTTTTCTTTACTGTAACTGTAGGTACCAAATTTCATCCGAATCATTTTTTCTTTTTCCAATTTCAAGAAATTATTATCTCGATTACAATATCTTTATTTACGTACGTCACGTGTCATGTTGTACGTCCGCGTTTGTCCGCGACTTCTGAACTGCTCAACCAATTTCCACCAATAAAGAAAAAAGTATAAAAAAAATCTATATGAATCATGCTTATAACTAGATCAGGTTGTTTCCAATGTCGTTATTATTAATAGCAAAATGGACATTCAGAGCATTATATTTCGAAAAAAACTTAATTAAAAAAACACATAGTAACGATAGAATCAACTCATTTGTGTTAACGTATGAAATTTAATCAAATCTGGCAATCCTAATCAGAATAAAAAAAAGCTGTGTAAGTTTGAATTAAATCTGTACTTTTAAAGTCCAACAAAATCGAGTCTTAACGAGACGGCATACAAACACACTGGTGAAGCTAACAAAAGCGTGTTAAAAATCGAAATAATGTTTAACACTTCGACATAAAACAATGGTAGGTCTATATTACGTAACTACAACCCCATTAACCAATAAACGGCACTCGTAAATAATGCAGAACGCAGCATCGTTACAACACAAAGCCTTTGTTCCTAGAAATACTTCATTCAGTCCATAGCCAACTTTGACTCATTGGTTTCGTGGTTAACATTTAATTTTTTATATCATAGCGGGCAGCTGAAGTGGTGGTTCGTTGATGGTAAGCGATCACCACCGCCCATGAATGTTAGCAGAGGTAGTGGCTCTTAGAATGCGCTGCCCGCTTTTGAGAGGTAAGTGATAAGGAAAGGTACGAAGACTGGATAGAAGGAATGGACTGGGATGGGTGAGGAAAAGGAAACGTTCCTCCGGCTCCCCCAGCCACTACACAGTACGTACAGAACGTAGTATGCTACTCTTTTACGCCGGTGTCCTGAGGATGCGGTACTTCCCCGGTGCGAGCTAGCCCAATTTGTGCTGTAGTGTGCTCAAAGCCCGAAAAGTCGAACAAGTCTCGGAACAGATGAAGGAATGGATTATGGATGACGTTTTTAAACCTCCTTTAACCTTTAACAAAACATTTGACGATTCATTTTTTATTTATGAATAAAAATAAGATATTAGGTAAAAAAAACTCGCATGGTTAAATACATTTGTACATTATTTTTTTTTAAATAAAAAAGGTCTATCCTCCGATTATGTATTACACCTGTATTGTAGGGATATAAAATTGTATTCGATAGCATGACTCAAGCAATAAAATAAATAGGTACTACACAAATTAAAAACTAATTATAACCGTGCGCATACCTACGAGTTATTGTTTTTTATTATGCAAATTTATTACGTCCTTTGCAAGCTAGGTTCTCTCAATGTAATCGTTTAACTTTAAGCCTAATTAAGTTTTAAGTCCTAGGCCTCATTTCATTTGAATTAGCAAGTTTACAATGGGAGGAAAATAATGGTGAATTTATGAAAAAATTACATTTTTACGCAGCCGATGCATTTTGTATACAATTGACCGATATTTGCAATTATTTATTTTTAGTTGGTACATCCAGTGGAAAGTTAAACAAAAAACAGAGTCAAATAAGAACCTCCTCGAATCGAATCGAAAACGAATTTTGTAGGGACGTGGTACCCCATTTAATTAATATGCTTTTTTATTTTTCAGATTTGAGCCCTATATGTAGTCGAAAAAGATGGAGCCCTTTATAAAACAGGTAATTTGTATACCTCTTTTATCATTTTTATTTTATATTTGTGTCAGCTATGTTAAAAACTAACCAAAACTTAATAAATATAAAACGGAAAGGAAATTGACTTACCTATCAACGCAAAGTCTAAACTACTGGACCAATCAAGCTGTATTTTGGCATGCAGATAGCTTGTATGATGGGCTGAGAAAGCATTTTTATAAATTATACCCTCAAGGGGATAAAATATGGGATGTCAGTTTGTACCAGGAAAATGTATTTTGCTAAGCGAGAAATAGCTAGTATAATTATTATTAAAATTACACTTACTGAGCTTTTACTTTCATTTAATTATAAAACAATTTATATTTAATCCCGGTTATAAATTAAAATAATAGTGTCATTCAAAGTAATAGATAAGACAAACTATGACGACTATGTGATGTTATGTAATGATGATGATGTCTTTGAAACCAACGAACCAAGTAACTATTGGTCAACCACTTTCGAAAATAAACTAATTGCTAAGAAATTGCATCATTACAGACATAGTTAAAAAAAGTACTTTATTTTCTATGCCTTCTTTGTAAACATTAATTTAAACATGAATTTTTTTTCACATGTCACCTATAATGTTAATTAAATTTCCCTCTTTCCACGCATTGTTTATGATTTAAAATCTATTTCCAGGCGTTCGTGGTATCCGGCGCAGCTCTCAACATTATGGGCCATGGCTGTGCGCACGGCTACCCAGCTGTTCTGTTCGCGCAGTTGATCAGAGATGGCGGCCCGGTCACCCTGACTGATCATGATACGTCTTGGATTGGTGAGTGACTTAGATCTCATGTTGGTCAACATGGACTTATGATTCTCAGTTGCGTATCACTACACGTATCGCGATGATACCTACGGTAGATCAAACTGTTACGTGAAGGCAACAATAGGTGAAGATATCATCGTGATACGCAGGAAAACAATCGATACCTATCACTCTTCTAAAGTAGTTCTTGGTTTAAAATAGTTTAAATAGCTCGTTTATAACTATTAACTTAATAAGATAGGAAGTTGTAAACATCTTATGTATTTGCATTTTAAATGTCAACATTAAACATGATTAATTTATGTTTCAGCATCATCAGTAGGCTTGATGGGTATCGTCGGAAACTTCATATCACCAGTGTTCATGTGGAAACTGGGTCGACAGAAGTCCCATTTCATCTCCACTATTCCCGCTCTGCTCGGCTGGATCATCTTTTTCCTGGGAAACTCTGTTCCAATGTTCCTGTTGGCCAGATTACTCCACGGTCTAGCTTTAGGTCTCAGAACTCCATTAGCTGCTATCCTAGTAGCTGAATATACAGAACCTAGATACAGAGGTGCGTTTCTTGGCACTTTCGCAATATCCCTTGGCCTTGGCATATTGTTATCTCACGTATGGGGCGCTTATTTATCCTGGAAAATGACTTCAGTAGTTTGTTCTATGTTTCCGATAATATCGATGGCTATTATAATGCTGTCTCCAGAATCACCATACTGGCTCGTTTCAAAATCAAGGTTTGAAGAGGCAAAAAAGGCTTTCAAATGGGTTCGAGGAGATGGAGAGGAGCAAAGGGAAGAATTCGAAAAGATGGTTCAAGCTCAAGAAAGAGAGACACAGGAAGAAATGAAAACAGAGAGGACAAAGATCTATAAATACACGTGGCTCTCTGTTTTGAGATACGTAATTAACTCATTGAAGGCTGTGTTGAAGATTTTTAAGAAGAAAGAGTTTTATAAGCCATCTATAGTGGCAATTTGTATGCTTGTAGTATTTGAATTCGGCGGGGCTCACATGATACCAGCGTATGGTAATGTTATCCTTCAAGCTGTTTTGAACAAAGAAAGCCTATCAGATGTAACTTGGCAGTTCACTGTTATAGATTTCCTTAGAACCATTTGCGCGTTTCTTGCAATTTTCTTGTTGAAAAAATATAAGCGAAGAACGATATTATTTATCAGCGGAGCCATGACAGTTTTGTCTTTAAGCGCTGTTTCAGTGTTTGTTTATTTGCGAAACGCTGAAATTATTACGCAGGACTGGTTATTGGATACAGTACCAATGGTTTTAATGATAACGTATACTTTATCGTTTTGTTTAGGCGCTGTACCGTTGAATTGGGTTATTTGTGGCGAAGTTTTTCCTTTAGCGTATCGAAGTTTAGGATCGACATTGTCTACTTCATTTTTAACTCCGTCCTTTGTTATATCTATGAAAACAGCGCCACATTTGTATTCAACAATAGGAGTACAAGGCGCCTTTCTAGTCTATTCAGCATTATTGACAATATGCTTAATAATTATGTACGTTTTATTACCTGAGACGAAAGACAGAACATTGATAGACATAGAAAATAGTTTTAAAGGTATTCGTAAATCGGATAGGGAAGTACAACTTAGTTTAATGGAGAAGAAAGAAATTAATGCTGTTTAGATGTAGTTAAGATAGTTGTTAGTTTTATCAATTATTAATATGTCAAACATATTTTAAACGCAAAATTATGAGTTCAATAAAAACAGTCTTAGACTGTTTTAATGTTACGTGTGCATAGTTAAAGTATAAAAATGCTTTTAACAGACTTTTCATTCTTTGTAAAATGGACTAGAAGGGTACATTTTACGATTAAAATATTTATTAAAGTTAATCAATAGTTTTTTTATACTTATTTGATATAAGTTTGAGTTTCAGTATTGTAACGATATTATGTAATACGTAGGTATTAAATAAATATTTAAACATTTTGCTGCCACTAAATAAATCAACCTCACTTAGGTCTCTCTGTATCTCGGTATTAGGTTAAACTATATTAATACAAGTATAATTTAATATGTTAATATATATAATATATTATCATATATAATATTTATTACATATAATAAACGATACGATTAATGGTGGAATTAATGTTTGGCGAGAGGCGTAAGTATTTTGTTAATAATAACAAAGTATTAAATATCAAAGTATTTTTCGAGTACAATTCCAAATGTACGTAACAAGTAATTCATTATATATTAATATTATTATTCTTATAAATCATTTATTACATATGAAAGGACTTAATACTTCTGGTATTAAGGATTCTTCAGCACTTACAGGTTACAGGGTTTTTTCCGAAGAAAAGGCCAGAGGGTTTTTTGGATTTACAAGTTCTGTGATTAGTTTCTTTAGTGGCATTGAAATGTATGTAAATATATGGAATAAGTGATGTCGCAGTCAATTTGTGATATTCCTATGTAATTGTGATATTTTTTATACCGTGTAGTATTCTATTCTAATGTATCCATAGTTCACACTGCCCTGTAAGTTTACAAAATAAACCAGTACAAAATATTGTGTATTTTATTTATGAATTTGATCAATTCTGAGTTATAATGACGGCCAATAAATTGTACTCTTTCTTTTTAAATCAAAATCACGTATAAGATTTCCTTAATGTAGGGATGTAAAATCTTCTTGATGAGTTAAATATATGAAGAAAATACAGTTAACGTTAATGAGGAATAAAGTTTGATTTAACTCCAACTCGCACATTCATTTATCAAATAAGACTTCTTATAGCACTTTTGATTCGTCATTTTACACAGTTTTAACATTAACGGTTCGGAAAGCAATTTTTCCCTCACCCTTTCTATTTAGGTCCTTTATTCCTGGCACTCCTTTCCTTATAACTTATCCCTCTAAAGCGCTTATATCCCTCTAATAGGCTCGCTTTACTCATGTGCGATATTCCTGACGGTGGTCGTCACTTACTACCAGACGAACCATCAGTTCGGTTACCTGCTCAATAAGAATAAAAATACTTTCTTTTACTGAGAGAGATAATTTTATATCATAAAGGTTGAATGTATGTCCTTTCAGATTCAGATACATTGGCATAGGACAATACTTTATAAACTATCGCAAATTTGAAAACGCCTGCTGTATAAATATAGCAATAACGCTTATAATCGTTTTTATTGAAACATTCATGACAATTATTATTTAAAATGTTATTTTTGTTGTAAAAGGACTTAAATAATATTCCGTAGCAATACAAACAAGTTACCTTTAATATTTAATAATAAAATGTGAAAGCTTTAATATTAAAAGCAATTTCAATGAAGATTGAAATATTTTAGTTTGCTTAGCTTATTATTAAAGACAAATAGCACTTCCTCCTTTAAAAGGGAAATGGACTTTCATTATTTATTTTTCTTTATGTAGTTGAACAATCTACAAAAAAGCTGAAAAGTTTGTTTGTTTATTTGTACGTTTGAACGCACTAATCTCAGGAACTGCTGGTCCAATTTGAAAAATTCTTTCAATGTTAGATAACCCATTTATTGAGGAAAGCTATAGGCTATATATGTGCAACGGGCGAAGCTGGGGCGGACCGCTAGTTTCTAACATAACAATATGTGATCTCACTAAGATTTTTATACATATGTTTTTTAGTCTCTCTTGTATGTTTGTATGTTCCAACTCCTTTAGACTCGGCCAGACCTAATGGCCAGTCTCATTCAAACTTTGTACTTAGGATCGGTAACAACGCAGTAATTTCATGAATTTATCCTATTATTTTGATTAAGATCGACAGGATAAAATAAATTAAATAAAAAAAAAAAGTAATATTTATAATAATAATAATAAAAATTCTTTATTGTACAAGAACTTTGACAAAAAAAAAAAAAAATACAGCACAAGAA
>NC_052129.1:5270957-5285192 GCF_012273895.1 Zerene cesonia | reverse complement strand
AGCATTACTAAAATCAAGCAACGTAAGCAAAGTGAGTTGCCTATTGTCCATACCAAGTCGAATGTCATCGGTAATTTTTATCCTAACAATATTTATCCTATACCTAAGGGGTTGCCTGGAAGAAATCACTCTAAAGTGTAAATTATCTTTAAAGATTGTTTAAATATTCTTTTTTCTACTTCTTTCTAGAATGTGTAATAAAAGTGTTAAAATAAAATAAATAAATAAATTCCAGACGCCTACTCTGTAAAAGAGCAAGTGAGACAATTCAGTGGATTCTATAATTTAAGCGTGTGTTTACGTGTTTTGAAACTAGGTTCATTCATGAATTAAGTTGAAATAAAGAAGTTGAGTAAGAGAGGTTTATGGATAAATTATATGTAACTCATTAAGACTTCTTTAAGAGTACTGACTCTTAAAGAGATTAATGAGAAGATACCAGTGTATCCGTACTGTACCGTCACAGTATATATTTAATAACATTTTACAATAACATTGACTTACATACAAAAGAAGGAGATAGACATAGTTATGACACGAGGAACAGAAATAAAATGCCTGTTTTCCGGCTTAGTAAAGTAAAAAATATTAATGGGACAAGGTATACGCTTCTACAATAGAATTCCTCATACTACTAAATCGCTTAGTAGTGCTAAATTCAAAAACTACATTAATAATGTTTAGCTCAGAGAGCCTACCATAGCATTCATGAATATATGGAAGATGACAATCCATGGCAATGTTGTCGCTTAAGAACCACAGGACAGTTCTTTGGCATCATTGTTATGTACATGTTACAAATTATGCAGAATTAAAATGTAAAATTGATATTATTTTAAAACAGCAACTACAGAGTTTCTTGTGTGCTCTTCTCTGTAGAAACTGCCTTCCGAACCGGTGGTAAATGTTATAACTGTTTAATATGACGATTCAAAAGTGCTTCTGTAGACGAATAGCTGTCGAACAGCACATATTTATAGAATAATCCCACAGAAGCTTCTTCGTTTCGTTACAGCCACAACCTTGTAACTTAATAAATCAATATAATTTACATGTGCCTTTATTTTTGTGGTTTTGTAAACAATGGAAGGTTACTTTTAACCATATTTCAATGAATATAGCCAGAAATATAATTACTAATACATTAAGTTGACTATGTGATGTGTTCTCCTTAGTTTTCTGGGCGTGTGAATGATAAATCACTAGCATCATATGCATAGCATGCATGTATGTGTTTTTATACTGATATTTTGAACCCCATAGCTAAATTTTCAATTATATACACTCAATGTCGACCACCAAAGTGTGCACCAAAGAAATTTGAATAGCACCATTTTTTTTTATCTGTGATTCTAAAATGTTTCATTTTTATCATATAATTACGGAAACCAGTAATCAAAGAGTGCATCCACAGAACAAATATAAAAAATATAGCTGGTGTTTAAATACAATATCGTTTACTGAAGAAATTATAAGCGTATGTTTTCATTTACCGCCTCTTTGGCGCAGTGGTTAACGCGTGAGCGTAGAACCGAGGGGTCCTAGGTTCGAATACTGGTGGGGAAGGTTAAAAAAAAAGTCTCGGCCACACAGAAGGCTGATCATCTACTTAAGTAAATATGAATAATTGTTTTTAAAATACATTGTAGTTCAATATTTGTAGGAATTAAAAAATAATAATAATGAAAATCGTTCTTTATCTATCGGCATGACAAAATTTATCGTGGATGAGTTGGCAAAAAACATACCTATATAAAGAAATAGGTCGTTTCAAAAATAACAATTTTAATTTGTTTTGCCGAGATAGTTGTTTTAGGTTATTTAATTTAATGAAATACTTGACAAATGAAACAAATATAATTTAAGTTAAATGTCAAATGCAGTTTGTTTTCGAGCGTCATAAAAAAGGGGGTGGTTCTTAATTCGACAGTCATTTTGGGTTTGTTGATTCAGAACTTTCGACTGGATGAACAGATTTTGTTAATCCCTTTTTCAATTGAAAGCTGGTACCTCCTACTTGGTACCATTACAATTTGAAGGCAGTCTAGTGAAATTGAAAGACGGTTTGTTTGTTAAATACAGTGTCATCACTGAATACTTGTACAACAAATGAACCTCTATGGTGCCCACCGACCTTCAACTGTTACGTCATCAGAGATATTACCAACCATCCGCATCATTCCAAACCATACTTACCTACGTGTATATCAAACAGCTCACGCTGCAATAATGTCGTCATAAATTGCAGTTTTCATCATAATTCAAAGGCTGGAACATTGCTTGTGAATGAACATAAAATAAAACGTTAATTAAAACTCGTTTAAAAAACGCATTAATATTCGTTCGCAAATGTTGTGATGTGTGTGATAGAGAAGTTTCTTCGTAATATACTTCGTAAATTACATAACATCTGTGAAGTTCAAAACTTTAGATAAAATTATTATCAAAAATATTTTTTCTCTTATTATATTTTTAAACAATATTACGAGAAAGGCGTAAAAGTTCAATATAAAATAAACCAAAAATACTGAATGGAAACGTATTATGATTATAAAAAAAAGAATGGAAAAAAAAATTATAAAAAAATTAATTAAATTATTTCATCTTTTTCATAATTTTTCAGAAGCAATTATTGTGTATTTACTATTTTACATTATTAACAAAGTAGCTTAGATAAAGCATAATCATTATGTTTCCTTAATAGTTCTGTTTTATCTGTAAAATATATTCACTTTTAAAATTGTTTCTTTAGTCATAGACAGTCACAATCTTCGTAAACATCTTTGAACATGAATATAATATGAAAACACAGAAGCTGAAGAATAATTAATACTACGTTTGTGTATTTAATATTGCAACAAGGAAATTTTGATAAATTAATTATCAAAATGTTGCAATATTTCAAAGTAATAAAATTTAGGCTAGTTTTGTATTGCCTAAACAGACAAACTAAAACATATGAGTGTGAAAAATAAGCAGTCCTGGTAAATATCAATTGTTTACTCTCTATCTATTGTTTATTTCAGGCTCTGTGTCTGCGCCGATATTGACTGGATTTTATGTACTTATACAAAAAAAAAAATACTTTAAACAAAAAAATCCAATCAAATATACATCACTTGTAAAGTATTGGCAGAACTACTTTTTAATAAAACAGCTAATAGTTTTTTTATCCTTCAATGATTTTCAACAACATTTAAACCCAATTCTATCAAAAACTCTCTAGGTTAAACGGTTATCGTTTTAGAATATAATTCTACGTGTTGATTTACCACACAATAGCCATGTATAACTTATAACAGAGCTGAAGGCTGTAGCAATTAGCGTTGTTGCAGTCACATGTTGTTGTAGGTATATTTGTTCGAATGAATTGTTTAAACTACGATTCTAATTTACATTTTTTGTAAAACGACTAGCAGTGATCGGCTGTAGAATCTTGGTTCTAAACAAACTTTTACTAGCTTCACCTGTATGTTTCTATGTAACCGCTAATGTTCTAGGGCGGTGGTGATCGCTTACCATCAGGCGAACCACTCAGTTGCCCGCTAAGACATAGAAATTGAATGCTTTTCAGCGAATGCTGTTATATATCCACTAATAAATTTAAATTAGCATACCTCATACCTTCCTAGTATTATGCAAAACGTGATATATCATCGAACAATACGCTATTGCATCTGTTTATTGGTTACATTAGAATGATAAAAACACATTTCCCTATTGTTTTGTTCCGGTTTCTGATTGTGTTCTGAAACGATCGACATTTTATGATAGCATAAAATTATGTCGTAAATTGTTTTTTATAAAAACATGAACACAATTTGCGTTTTAACGTTTGTTCTCAAAATTAAGACATAAATACAATTTCTTTTAATTTATTACACCAGTTAATAATTTATATTTATATATGTCACTAGCTGCGTCCCGCGGTTCCACTTGCATAAATGAGTTTTTTCCTTGAATCAAAATGTCGCCGTAGAAATATTGGAATCAAAAGTAGCATAAGTTATTTCTTATAACACTAACAAAATCAGTACCGCCGTTCCAGAGACTGCTCGGACCAAATAGACGAGAAAAATTCTAGGAACAATGTATTTTGCAAAAATTATGTTTTTTCGTACATATACCTATCCTTCCTATCCTACTAATATCATAAATGCGAAAGTTTGTAAGGATGTGTGTGTGTTTGTTGCTCTTTCACGCAAAAACTACGTAACCGATTGAATAGAAATTTGGTACGTAGACAGCTGGACAACTAGAATAACATATAGGCAACTTTTTATCCCGGGTGGGTTTTATACACGGGTGAAACCGCGGGGCGCAGCTAGTTTTGTATAAATCCATAGGTGTTATTTGGTAAAAATCAGTTATATCCAATATTATTTATAGGTACAAATGTACTGAAATAACTTTTAAACTGTTTTATCTACTGTTACTAATTTAATTTACGTGACGTCTGAAATAGAAGGATTATTTCACTTGCCTCGCTGGGTCTTATCAGGCACACTCAACACTCGTAAATATTATCAGGAGATAAAATTATTAAATGTCTATAGAAATGATGAAAGAGGTGATGTTATTAATGAATCTTTAGCGTCGAAAGGAGGTAGAAGGTGCTTCTTGAAGCACTGTTTAACATCCTTTAGATTTCTGAATTCTGATGATTGAGTTCTAGTTATCGAATAAGTTAATTTCAAATGTCATTCATAGGCCATACAAACTTATATAAGTATTTATTCCTCTTTCATCTATAACGAAACTATCCAATCACTAAATACACACAAATTTAAAGACACACGGGAGGTACGAGCTTTCAAAAATAAACAATCATCAAAATCGGTTCACCCAGTCGAAACATTTATACAAACACAAAAAATTGAGAACCCCCTTTGTTGAAGTCGGTTTAAAAATGAATATCAATAACCTAAAGAGTAGTTATACCATACGATAACACGTTGTCACGACTCTTTCATACAATTTCTTTAATATTCCATACAGGTATTTGTTAACATCGTGTGGGGGGTGCGGTGGGGGGAGCGGGGGGGACGCTTACAAAATACCTGACATGCGATTCAACTAGCGATTTCGTTGGTATCCGGGAAGGTATCCTTTGTGTAGAAATTAAATGAAATATTGTGTTGTTAAGTTGAATGTTTTAGTGCAACTGTTGGGCAAGAATTGATATGAATTCGATTTGATTTTCGTTGAAATGGTCGCATTTGTTAGGCTTCTTTAAATATTAACGTTAATTTTTATGGTTCCGTACCGAAAGGGTAAAAACGGGACCCTATTAATGTTCCGTCTGTCACCAAGCTGTCTCATCAACTGTGATAGTTAGACAGTTGAAATTTTCAGAGATTTTTATTTATTTATTTGTTTATTGGTAATTAAGATTATGTATTTCTGTTGACGCTATATTACATAACAATAAATAAAAAATCAAAGTTAAGGAACGGTTTGCACGGTCAAATATTGGATGGGTGAACTTTTTTACAGTTGCTCGTTAGCTTATTCGTACGGAACCCGTACTGTCGCCAGTTCGACTCGTACTTGACCATTTTTTTCTTACTGGACCTATTTAGTATGAACATTTAGTTAAAAATATATTTTCAAGATGACATGGTTGTCTGGAAGAGATTGCCTTCTGAGTGATAAGGCCGCCAAACAAATTGTACCCCTTCTGCTACTTTATTATATAATAATCATTATTATTATTATTAATTTTAAGTTTCCTTCCATGTACAATCTTCTTGAAGCGTTAAATAAATAAATAAATCAATATCTAATAACCATGGTACGTATTCGAATAATTACCATTAACTAATCCTCATATTATTTCACAATTTTAATTATGATAACAGAATTTTAATAGTATTTTAATATCTTTCATGATTATTCATATGCTATGTAGGTTACGCATTAGTAAAATCTACCAACAAGTCATAATAAGAACTACCTTACCGCCCCGGTTTCCCCCGTCATACATGTATAGTCTATTCCGTAGAATTCAGGGAAAGAATTTTGAATTCTGTCCAGAAGTTTCTGAGATAAACGCATTCAGACAAACAAACTCTTATCGATATATCGAAATAAACTAAATAAATGGTAAAATACTAAATACGGAGAGACATAACATACGATAAAACATTAAAACTCATCACCTTATTCATACATTAATGATATATTTATATATTAATGAAATTATTGAATACTGAATTAATTATAATAGTCGTTATAAAACCTAAATGCATCTAAATGTTCAATTGTATAATCAGAATTTGTACGTTTATTAAAAATTTAGTACTAGAATATGCAATAATGATTATTATAACTTTTATAAGTCAATTATTCAAAAAACGTTAGCGCGGCTACATCGCTCGAATGGCTTTGAGGTCAGAGGGGAGACCGAGGTCGAATGACAACTTACAATAGGTTTTTTATACTGACAACATTGCGAGTTACACGATTAATATAATTTTATATAATTATTATGATAATATTAAGCGATTTATTGACAATCAATTAATTTTTAGCTGTAAAATTCTTAGTTTGACTAATCGTTAGATATATACAATTAACGTAATTTATAAATATTACTATCAATTATAATCATACACTATTTATAACCTAACTCCCAACACATATATATTTGTATTTTTTATAATCTTAGTGCCAACATTGTTTAAAAGACAAGCAGATTGTAATTATTAACATGATTTAAAGTATGAATGAGCATATTTAGACATAAAATAATTATTATCTATATACCTAACCTTCAAATTGCCAGAACTAGACGAAATTTAAAGGACCACATGGCAGGCACCAGCTTTCAAATAAAAAAGAGTCAGAAAAATCATAAAACCTTTGTTTATGAAGTCGACTGAATAAGGTTCTCTCATTGATTGTGCCGATATAATTAAAATATGCAATTGTATGTATTGTATGATCGTCTCGATCCAACAATCAAATAACGTTTTATATTTCATAACCAAATAGTTAATTTACATACATCAAGCTATGTGACGATTTAAGTCAACAGGTTTTTCCAAGATAGCCATGGTTATGTAAGTAAAAATACCTGATACAGGTTTTGTCGCAACTAGCATTTATAGTAAGCTTCTATCACACATGGACTTAGCTATCCGTACTTAAAAACTTACGTAGTATTCAATGATTTCAGCATTATATTAACTTATTTTCCAAGTACCAATCCTATCCTACTAATAATATAAATGCGAAAGTTTGTGAGGATGTGTGTGTTGCTCTTTCACGCAA
The DNA here is from genome assembly GCF_012273895.1 of Zerene cesonia. Lineage (NCBI taxonomy): Eukaryota > Metazoa > Arthropoda > Insecta > Lepidoptera > Pieridae > Zerene > Zerene cesonia. The sequence goes on along the minus strand of NC_052129.1, from coordinate 5,277,917 downwards.
AAACTACTAAACCGATTGCAATAAAATTTGGTACGTAGACAGCTGGAGAAGTGGAATAACACATAGGCAACTTTGTATCCCGATATTCCTACGGGATACGGACTTACGCGGGTGAAACCGCGGGGTGCAGCTAGTTGTAAAATATGTTTAAAATTATAAAATTTACCTGAAGAACAACAGGAATTAAAAAGGGTTGTATAAACTAAAATGGAAATAAAACGACCATCCATTTGCAGAGGCGTTAAGTTTCGACAAATTTTTATAGGCAGTTGTGGTCACTTACCATCAGGTGATCAACCAGCTCCCTAGTCGAGTTTGACGTAGTCTACAACTCTATATTGCATTTATATATAATCTCTGTAAACACAGATAAACACAAAGTGTGATGTACAGACACATATCTCGATCGTGACAAGGCCACTGACTCACGCCAGCTTCCCACGCCTGCGTAGGAAGACGCTTGATAATCGGCAAACAATGTACAAGTAATTAGTTGAATTATTAAGCCATGCTGACGAGGACGGAATTTAATGAGCGAGTGTTGGTTCTTCATTTTTAACCGACTTAAAAAAGGAGGTTGTCGAATCGATGCTTGTTGGGTTTATTATCACGATTGTGTGTTCGATTTTTTTTTGAGTTTTTTTTTATTTGAACCGGTACCTCCAGTGTGGTCGTATTTAAATTTGGTTTAGTCCTGACGATTTAAGGATTGTTGTTGTAAATAATTATGCTATGGAGTCTAACAACGTTGGAGACTTATTAGTCTTCACGGACGGGTCCAAAACAAAGGATGGTACGGGTGCTGGGGTCTTCTCTGAGGACTTAAATATCCACGTCTCGCACTCTCTCGGACCCCATAACACGGTTTTCCAGGCAGAATGCCTAGGAATCTTCCTAGCAGCTATGGCAATAATTACTAGAAATGTAACAAACTATTCGATTAAGATTTTGTCGGATAGTAAGGCAGCACTCATGGCTATCAAAAGCCATGAAATCTCTTCAGGAATAATCCTAGAATGTCACTCAGCTCTGTCCAGAGTATGTGAAATGGGGAATTCCATAACATTGCAGTGGATCAAAGGACACAGCAGCTCACGTGGTAACGATGCTGCTGATATCTTAGCCAGGAGAGCATCCGATACATCGGTCATGGGACTGCTTCCTATTGTTCCGATACCTTCAAGCTGGATCCGGTCTTCGATTATCCAGCTCACTAACAACGCACAGATGAATGGATGAGCAGATCTGACTGCAAGCAGGCACGAGAAGCCCTACCATTCGTAGATTCTAGACTTGCTAGACGACTTTTAAACCTGCGAAAATTACAATTACGTACAATTACAGGGGCCCTTACAGGTCATGGTCCCTTTAACAAGCATCTCTTTAACTTAGGGATTACTGACAGTCCGTTATGTAGAGCGTGCATGACGACTGAAGAAACGGCAGCCCACGTGATCATGGAATGCACGGCGGTTGCGGAGTACAGGGCAAGGCATTTGGGTTGTCCTAGGTCCCTCCCTGAGGTTTTCAGCAGCCCTCACAAGCTGCTTAGCTTCATGGAGGAGCTGGGATGGTTCCAGCTTTGACTGGCTACCCCCTCCTTTTCTTTCACGCAAAATAGGCGCTTGACGTCGAGTTGCGGAAAACGAGCCCGTATTATTATTATTAATTATGCTATGTTGGTTACAAATTACTTAAGTTCATAGTAGATTTTTTCCCTTACTATTTTTGAGTGCAATACATAGAAGATTTTTTATATTGGTTTATTTGGAATAGAACAAATTATCTATTTACTTTTATTAACTCTTCAAAAAGAAAATGCACAACTATGGAAACTTAAAAAATAACATGGTTTTAAAGGAAATATTTCTTCTTTAAAACTACTATTGTACTGTTGTACTATTGTACACTTAGTCGGGCGGCCTTAGAAGTTATCTCTGCCAGTTAACCCGGGCTAAAGGTAACAAGCATAATGCGAACACAGGCGGGCATTATTATTTTGTGTTTAAATTAAAAATTGCATCAATTACAAATCTGGGAATTATTATGAAAATACAGTCGAATTGAGAACCTTCTTCGTTTTTTGAGAACTTCGGATGAAAATTTAAAAAAAGTACCCAAGCGTCGTGTCATCGTCAACTGTAGAAAATTCTAGAAAATATAAAACTTTAGAACTATTTTAGAACTAGATTATTAATTAATAAAGCCAATATCTATCACAGTAAAGCCCATATCAGAGGACTAGAGCAGATAAAATTGGGATTATCTAAATATCTGAGTGGTTTAGTTAGATAAGTTAATATGAATACAGTGTATGTTGAATATTCTTTTGCTTTTTCCTTTTATTCATTTTTATTTAAAACCTTAGTTCCCAAAAAGGTTCTCAAATAGACTGTATTTTTTGTGTTTGTCGCCCATAACTTTTCATTGGGTAAACCGATTTTGATGAATTATGGTATTCAAAAACCATGGTCATGTAGTCCCATTTAAATTTGTTCTCGTTCTGACGATTTGAAGGTGTTTAGTTTTTCTGTTAAAAATGATTATTTAATTTATTTTGTTGATTGTTTTCTATGCGTAACATGATGTCCCATGTGTTATAAAACTATACTGAAATTATAATATTTTATTTGAAGTATACACTACACTTCGTCATTATCACAATTTAGTTAAGCAACTACATATTTTTATAATACTAACTAGCTTCCCGCTCGCGGCTTCGCCCGCTTCCGTATTGTTCTTACCTTTTAAACCTTTCCTAGACTATTCAGAATGCACCAAAACAATGATTAGAAAAATCAGACCAGCCATTCTCGAGTTTTAGCGAGACTAACGTACAGCAATTGATTTTTATATATAAGATTAATTTCAAAACTATGATATTGTCATAAAAGATTGGCTTAGTAATAAATATGTTTTGTAGTTATAATAAAATAAATAATATGAAAACTACATAACATTAAGTCATTACGTCTTTTTTTTTTGGGAAATCTTACATAGACACCCATGACCCCCGGGGAAGGAGCCGTGAGTTATTGAAAGGACCACGGTAGCTGGTTTAGTATACGTCCGGATCTGTAGTTATCCTACGATTTCTTCGATATTTCTTACACACACGTTTATAACCGACCGATCATTCTTCAACCCTTTTTATTTGACATAATCTTATAACTTCTAGAACTATCAACTATTAAACTACCAAATTTCAAAACGTTCGGTTCGCTAGTTTGGCCGTGAAAGCGTAACAAACATACATAGTTACTTTCGCACGTACTCGATGTATTCGTATGTACCTATGCCCGAGTTAAAAGATATTATCTCGATACCTTTTATACATAACTATCTCTTGCCCGCAGCTTCGCCAGCGTGTTTAAATGAATTTCCCTGATAGAAACTTGAGTATATGTGGGTGAATTCATCAAACTACTTTGTTATCTTACATCAATTCAAAAACTCTTTAGTGTGCACTATCTGCATGCTAAATTCCAGCCCGATAGGTCCATTAGTTTTGTCTATGCATTGATAGAATAGTCAGCCAGTCACCATTATGTTTAACTAGACGCTCGTCCCGGCTCCGCCCGGATGTCAAGATTCCTGTTTTATCCCAAGGGAGATTTAATCCGGAGCAAAAGTATCCTATCACCCAAGCCAACTCGTACCCTGTAAACCAAATTTACATAAAATCCGTTTAGTAGTTTCAGATTGATTGACGGACAAACATCCAAACACACAAACTTTCACATTTGTAATATTAGTGTGATTTCATCAAAGTCCGTTCAGTAGTTTCAGCGTGATACACGGACAAACATCCAAACAAAGTTTCACATTTATAATATTAGTGTGATATATTTAGAATATGATTATCGTATCCATTTTCAAATGAAACAAATATTAAGAAAAATATTGTAAGATGGATATTCGTTGAAGGATTCTCCTCTACTCTTTAGAGAAAATTCCCTTGTCCTAGCTGTGAAAGAAAAGAAAAAAAATATGTCCATTAAAATCAATTAAAATGTATATAATACAGATTCTGGTCTATGAAAATATTGATCAAATATGATAATGATAATATAGGCCATCAGAAACATAATCCCCAAGTAAAATCTTAAACTTCAATAAGATTACATGTATAATTATAGTAATGTAATGAGACATCTTAAATACGTCCATACATTTCCGTTTAACACATAAGTCACCTATGATGATATAAATTTACCTACTTATCTAAAAAGCAGCTAGAACTCTGTCACGAAATACAAACTATGAGTCATTGATAAACTAGGATTTTTATTGCCTTCAATGAGTAATTTTCCTTTCAGGTCTTTATTGGATCTGGCAACATAATTGTCCATTGTGTGAAAAAAAAAATTGAATTATATGTGATTGGTTCTTAAAATGGTGCTGGATGACTATGCATGTGGATGTGTGCTTTTAACACATCTAGAAGTCTTACGATGGAAGTCAAGAAGAAGAAATATTTAAGAAGTTTTTAAGAGATTCAGTGCTATAAATTTTATTTACAACAGATTTCATAAAAAGGAGTTCTTAATTCTGCTATATTTTTATGTTTGTTACAGCAGAACTTTCGACTGGGTGTACCGATTTTCATGCATGAATCAACTAATGTTTCTCACTAGCTATATAATACAGAGTATACGTAAGATTACATAATCGTTGCGATCCTAATCCGGATAATAAGACAATCTCATGAAATTATTGTACTGTCATCGATCCTTTATAAGTGTACATAACTCAAAATAAGTCGGTCCGTATCGAATTTAATGCAGTCGCTTACAAAATATTTAAATTATAAATATGTGTTAATAGATCGGTTCTTAAAATGGAGCTGGATGACTATGTATGTGGAAGTGTGCTTTAGAAAAATGAAAAAGAAAAATAACCGTAATAAATGAAAAAGAATAATAAATAGAGATGTAATTATTCTTATAACTATCCCATCGAGCAACGATTAATTTCGTACCTACTTAATTGATGTGCTTATTACGTCATAATACAAATTAAATTAGTAAATTATTTTAATTATTTCGCGGTATCACACAGACATAACTTAAAGCATAATTCCCTTTAATTCCACATTAATTCACTAAAGATGAGGAAAATCTGTGAATATTTTCATAAATACGATGTTTCATTCCATTTAGAGGTTTGTGTATTTCTTGATTTTCCTTCCTTTTAACAATTTACAAATGAGATAAGATTTATAACTAATAACTGATGTTCTTCCATTTAATAATATATAATCAAATCCTATTAATATTATAAATGCTAAAGTTTATAAGGATATGTGTGTGTGTCTGTTGCTCTTTCCCGCAAATACTACTGAACCTATTGCAATGAAATTTGATACGTAGACAGCTGGACAACTGGAATAAAATATAGGCATCTTTTTACCCCGATATTCCTACGGGATACGGACTTTCGCAGGTGAAACCGTGGGGCGCAGCTAGTAATTTATAATCGTTAATTGTAACACTTAAAAATAATGCTAATAATATAATACTAATTATAATGTACTAGCGGTCCGCCCCGGCTTCGCCCGTGGTACATATACAGCCTTCCTCAATAACACAGAAATATATTTTTCTACCTAACGCTGAAATAATATATCAAATCGGACCAGTAGCTCCTGAGATTGGTGCGACCAAACAAACAAACTCTTCAGTTTTATACTATTAGTATAGATTACTATAATTTAATTGCGTGAATTCCATATGGAATAAATTAGTAATGTATTAATCATGTTCAATCTGGTATATCTTATGATTCAATGAACACAACAAAATACCTTTTATAAACGAAATAACCTTGTTTCAACGTAACCTTACTTTTTATACTCCACAACAAAATCATCACTAAAAAACAAGTTTGAACAATCTAGAAATTAAACTGTTAGTTAATGTACCTATTGTACATTAACTAACAGTTTACTCATTTATTGGAATTAATTAAAGTTCCAGCCAACAATACTTAATTTATTATCGAGCATCGATTATCTGTATAGAAATCACTACATATCCTGTTATTCATTTTGCGTTTTATCGCTTTTATGCCAGACTGAGATAACACTGGTCATGGCAGAAACAATAAAACTATAGAGTAGGTTTTATGTGTTCTGAGAATGCACGCATTCTTACGATGCGCAATGTTTTAGGTTACGCAAAAAGACGTAGAGTTGTCAAGTGCAAAAATACAAAAAAAATTAACTATTTTTCAACTTGTTTATTATATCACTCAACAATAATTGCACTTAATTAAACATTAATCTAACTAAAACAATTAGATAATAATCAATCAATAAAATTTAAATCTGTTACGCACATAAATAAAAAATATTCCATTAAATTCCTTAAGTACCTATGTACAACTTCAATGGCAATTTTATAGGCACGATATGTTACATTCTTTCGGTAATATTATGATACAAAAAATTGTACAGGGATACGATCACAAATCAAACATGACACGGTAGAGTACTGATGTCACGGCGCGGGCTGGCAACACCGCATTGCACCTGCGCATAGGCAACAGCGCCTCCATTATGTACAACAGGGCGTTTAATCGACACGCGAGCTCGCATCACGCACACACTACACGGCACCTCACAACTTCTTAACGATATCGAACTTGGATTTGAGATCCATTGGCACCTTTTTTGGGTCTACTTTCTTTTTAGCCGCTAAGTAAGCGCGCATCTCCGCTGCCGTCATCTGCAGGTTGAGACGGGGTGGCTCCGGGGATGCTCCATCGGTCCTGTCCGAGCCGGTCGAACCGGTAGTGGGTGTGGAGTCGTTCGAGGAGGCCGCGGTGTTGTTGACGGGCCGCTCTGGCGCGTCCAGGTCGGGGACGGGCTCCCCGGGCGCGGGCGCCACTACCAGCAGCTCGGCGTCGTCGCCTCGCTCCTTGATGCGCGCTACCACTTGCTTGTGCGTCTCGCCCGCG